>NW_007728415.1:200146-202851 GCF_000696425.1 Galeopterus variegatus | reverse complement strand
TGAAAAAACTGAAGTTCAGAGGTGTTAAGAAGGCAATAGCTAGCGGTAAAAAAAAGAGTTAGCGTGTCAGAATAAAACCTAGATTCTGCATGGTTCCAATACCCATGCTTTTTTTTTTCCCCAAGCAAAACTCTTAGTTTAATATCATAGAGATAAGTTTACTAAAATTATAAGATTTAAAAATTCTCTTATTTTTTTAAATGTGTACTTTATTTCTGGTATCATCTTGCCTCTAGGTCCTAGTAGACGCTTTGTCTGTTTCTCTGATGAATACCTTAAATAGGTATAGAAAACAAGTTCTAGTCTAGTGTAGCCTACACTAGCATTTCAATAATCATTCTACTCTACAGCCTGAGCCTCCCCCAAACTTTTTAATACTTCACCAGGACTCAATTTTCCATAAAATGCTTTGATAACTCTGCTGATGTAACCTCTTAATATGTGTGGTAAGAGGTGAAGGAATACTACTACTTAAATGGCTCAAGAATTAATCATGCATTTTGGCTCTAAAAGCAAATGGACTTAGAAAAAAGTCAGTGGGCTGCAGCTTTTCCTTTCAGAGACAGAGTAAAAGAGATATACTGGCTGTGTGACCTAGAGTGGATGACTTAACCACCACGAACCTCAGTTTTCTGAGATAAGAGTGCTTTTCTCATTGTGTTATCATAAGGAATAAAGGTGGCAATTATATGAGAAAAAATCAGGTCAATACATGGATCAAGGAAACATTAAATAAATAGAAACAATTAGTTTTATTAATCCATAATTTCCCCAAAGGATGGCCTTGCTGACTTACTTAAGTCTCAGTTTCCTCATTTTTAAAATGACCAAGCCAGAACTGTCTCTTTTGTTGAGGACATCCAGCCCTGAAGATGCCTGTTCCAGTGGGACGGTGCAAGAGGACTGCTGACACCCCAGCATCTCGTTCAACTCTTGACTGCAAGAGGAAGAATGCCAGCTGGTTCAAGAAGTAAAAGGGAATTTATTGGCCCATATAATTGAAATATGCAGGATAGAACAAGTTTGTGGCATCGCTAAAGTCAGGGGATCAGAAGGTATCAGCAGGACTCTCCCTCTGTCTCTCTCAGTCTCGGACTCTTTCTCTTTCACTTATTTCTGGGCTTTGCTCTAGTCTATCTCAGCCTTACTCCCAAGAAGGTCCTCTTCCCGCAGTAGTTCCCAGGAACACTAGTATTACACCCATCCAGTTCCCAGTCCATCAGAGAGATTCCTTTACCAGTTTGACAAAAGTTGCAGAATTAAGTCTCAGTAGAACAGCTTGGGTAACAGTCTCAGCTCTTAAGCTGGGAGAAGAGGGGATAATGATATGCTGATTGGCTTGGGCCTGGGTCATGTTTCTCACCCTGAGCCAATCACTGTGGCCCCAGAGATATGATGCGCATCCCTGGAGCCTGGACTAAAGGAGCCCATGGAATACCGTGATTGGAGAGTGGAAGGGAGCAACTCCAAGGATGACAGTGGGGAGTGATGAATCTGAGAATAATGAGGAGCTGGATGTCTTTGGCAGACAGAAAGCAGAAGTTTTTGAACTTGGCTTAGTCTTACAAGGAAGCTTTTGTAGCAGCAGGGAATCCTGGCCAAATTGTTCCTGCCTCACTATTTCATCACTTCAGCTTGCTTAGAAGTACTTAGATAAACCATTGCTTATGTAAAAGATTTCAGCGGGGAAGAAACATAATCAAAGCAGGTCAGGAAGTCTGGGAAAAAAACTGTCTGCATAGCTTCTGTGTTTCATTTGTTGGAGAGCCCACTGGGTAATAGCGGACAGAGTACTAACACTGAACAAGCTATGAGAATAGATCCATCCACTGCTTTGCTGCAGAGATTCCTCTTAACTCCGTGTTTTTCAGTTCTATAACAGCTCACAGGTGATGTGTTGGTTTTTGTACAGGGGTGCTATCCTTGTTTCTTTTCACCACTCTCCTCCTTTTGGGCAGAAGCATGCCCAGGCTTTTCCCTAAACTCTACTCTTCAGCCTGCACCACTCATTAATAATCTACAGGTTCAGGCCCTCAAGTCTGGGGCCATCCTAATTAGGACAGCCGGTATATTACTGGCAAGTTCAGGGCCACACAAAACCTCTCCCTCACCTGCAACTGTTGGGAATCTTGCATTACTCCTGCTGGCCTAAGTCAAATATGTCAGATAGAGCCTTTATCATCCACGTAGCTCCTGCTATTAGCCTATCTTCTTTTTTTCTTTTTTTTAAAAGATGACCGGTAAGGGGATCTTAACCCTTGACTTGGCACCGTGCTCACCCAGTGAGCTAACCAGCCATCCCCATATGGGATCCGAACCCTTGGCCTTGGTGTTATCAACACTACACTCTCCCGAGTGAGCCACGGGCCGGCCCTAGCCTATCATCTAACATTCTTTCAGGGGTTATCTACCTGATTGGAACCCAGAAACTGGGCTGGCTTTCAACCTCAATCCATTTGGTTGAATCCAAAACACAGCCTGTTACACTCCAAACACCAAAGTAACCCCTTGGATAATGGCTCAGCCACTTCAGGCCCAAGCTTGCAACATGAAATTTGGGCAGCAGCTCTCACTCCATCAGTCCACAGAGGACCGACTTTTCCAGTTTGCCTATTCCAACTCTGTACTGGTGTGCTACCATGGTCCCAGTGTGTTGTGGTGACAAGCCTTCTTATGTGTCCTATGGCACTGGGGGAGATCAGAGG
>NW_007728415.1:198465-199322 GCF_000696425.1 Galeopterus variegatus | reverse complement strand
CCCAGTGTGTTGTGGTGACAAGCCTTCTTATGTGTCCTATGGCACTGGGGGAGATCAGAGGAATGGGGTGGGAATTCTCCTTATGTAAACACAGCAAATCTGGGCTGTCCTGACTGGGAGGCTCTAGTGAGCCAACGGTGTACGTTCTCATCTTTATTTATTCATACAACAGTGCTCATCACGTAGTCCAGTGCCTCTGAAACTTTAATATGCATACTAATTATCTGTGGATCTTGTTAAAATACAGGTTCTGATTCAGTATGGCTGATATGGGGCCTGAGATTCTGCGTTTTTAACAAGCTCTCAGACGGTGTACATATTGATGTTTCATGAACCGGAATTTGAGTAGTAAGAACCATAGAAACTCAGTATTTGTTGAACATCAAATGAATGAAAACCTGAGTCAAAGTTTTTAATAAAAATTTCAGTTTAGATAGACAAAAAAACCCAAAAAACAAGAGAAGTATAATGTTGGTGGAGTTATTGGTAATAACAGTTAATGGGTAATGGGTCAAACACTTTAGCTTTTGCCAATTGAGTCTTCCCCGGTGTAGTCCCTCGTTATTTATCCTTATGACCTTTGACCTATTTCCTTGCCTCTTGCTAAGGGAATCAGAGCCAGCTTCAGACTAGCATTTCAGTTGCCTGACTTTTTAAGCTTGTTCTTTTTGAAACGTACTCACTGTTTTCCAGTGTGCTCTGTAGAAGCATGGCTTTGTATTTACACACGTACAATGTCCAATTACTGACAATTTTGGTATAACAATCCTACTGGACATCAAGAATTTTTATGGCATTTTATGTATGTCTAGATTCTCAACAAACCCAGAGAAACTCTAAACAGGTAAAAAAAAAAC
>NW_007728415.1:196073-198452 GCF_000696425.1 Galeopterus variegatus | reverse complement strand
ATTTTGGTATAACAATCCTACTGGACATCAAGAATTTTTATGGCATTTTATGTATGTCTAGACCCTCAACAAACCCAGAGAAACTCTAAACAGGTAAAAAAAACCAAGAAACCAGAATGTCACGCTAAAGACAAGTCCAATTCTAGCCCCCTCATCTATTCTCTTCCCTTTTTACTGTTTCTGGCTTGATTTCTTTGTCAACACAGATTTTTTAGCTGGACATAGCAAATACTCTTTTGTATACTCAGAAAGTTCCTTTTTCAGCTCACAGCATAGTGTGTGGTGAGGTTTGCTCTGCGAAGAAGGATCACAGCAGGTAAATGTAAGTTATTTCACCGAGGTCAGTTGGGAGCCCATTTCTGTTGATAATAGGAAGGTTGCCTCTCAGAGAGCTCATGAGAAGTCCCTGAGAGGCCCAAAGAGGAGACTGAAGACTGGGATCAGGAGAGGGGAACAAAGATGCTTGGTGAAAATGCTAAGCCTGTCATTCCCACCTCAGGACTCTGGTGCTCCACTTCATGAACAATTTGCCCTGGATTGGAACTCGCTGGAAATGACAGAATGCTCAGGCCTTAGTTACCTGCCAAGCAGACGCCTCTTTCTGCTGCAAGCCCGCTTTAGACCACAGATGCCCCAGCTGCAGACAGCAGTTGTGGAGACCTCTGGTTTCTCAGGGATGTTGTGCTGGAGACATATCTTTGAAAGTGAAGTTTAATGGTAAGAAAATATCACCTTAAGCAACTTTGGCTTTGCTCCTAAACCCGACCCTACCATAAATTAAATCTCACCAGTTCTATCTGGAATGGGCTGTCTTTGCAACTTAAATAGCAGTTGAGAAAATTATAGTTCCCGTTTAGCTGGCATACCATTTCAATTTTTAAACTGCCATCAACCTGAATTAGCTAAGGTCATGAATGGAAAATGCCTTGTCCTGTGACCACAACTTAGCAGGCTTTTGGAGACAACCCATGGCACTCAACAGCTTTCTGAGCAGGCAGCAGCCGGTCACAAAGTTTCAGCGTCCCAGCTATTACAATTGTTACAGCTTTAATAGGCATCCCAGAGCAGAAAACCGCTTTCTGTGAACAGTTAACGGTCCCTCGATGTAGAATCGCTGCATCATGTGCTTTTCTTGCAGGAAAGGCTTAGAGTGAAGCATTCTAAGGCTCCACTCTGCAGGGTCAAAAACTTGTCCAATGTGACACCACTTCACACTTGTGAAAGAACACAGATTGGGGGATGCTCTCAAGCTGATCTGGAAGTTTATATTGGACAAGTCATACTTTAATCAGAAATGGCTTGGGTTAGGTTTGTTCCATGAATGTACATTGGCTTTTTGCTGTGGCTGGTTGCAATGTGGCATTTGCAGTTTCTGAGTTGAATGACAGTGGCTGAAACTGGAAGATTTTAAAGGTGTCATTGTTATCTACATATTAGGACAATTTTTTTCCTGGGGTGTGATTTATTTATATATATATATATACATATATATTTTAAGTTAAAAGAACCTTTTTTTGTTTGTTTTATATGTCCCTTCTCCAAGGAAAAAAAGAATACAAAAAAAAATGCACAAAAAAGGAGAAAAGTAAAACACTTATAATCCTGCTGTTCAGAGCTTCTTCCAAGTTAATATGTTGTTGTTACTATTTTTTAAAGATATATATCTATGTTTTCTAACCTAATTTTTTTCACTTACCAATATAGTGTGGGCATCTTTCTATGTCAAGGAAAGCTTCATCTACACCAGATTTCAGCAAACTATGGCCCAAGGACCAAATCCTGCCCACTGCCTGTTTTTGTAAAAAAGTTTAATTGGAACACAGCCACGCCCTTTCAAATACATGCCACTTCTGGCTCCTTTTGAGCTGCAGTAGCAGAGCTGAATAGTTGCAACACAGACAACCAGACATATCAAGGCTGAAATATTTACAGAAAGTTTCCTGACCCCTGATCTACACCATCACGTTTTAATATTGGAGCAACATTTCATTGCATCACATATTGTTATTTATTTAACTAGTCCCCACTGAGAGACATTTCAGTTGTTCCCTACTTTAAACAACATTTAGGTTTCCCATTATAAGAAATGCAGGGCTGAACATCCTTATCTTTTATTATATCTTTATATTCCATCAGGAAACTTTCTGAGGATTAGAATTTACTAGGTTTAAGCTTATTTCAATCTTTCTTTTTAAAGGATTTTGGTAACCATTGCCATATTTTTTCTATTTCTAGATAGAGGAGCTCTTCTTATTGTAATAATGCTGAAACAGAGGGGTTGTCCTTTCCATAGTTTCTCTTGCATATTATCTACAAAGCTGTACTCACACAGCAGGAGAATTCAACAACCACACGGACCATCTCACGGAGCTTGCAGTG
>NW_007728415.1:195036-195995 GCF_000696425.1 Galeopterus variegatus | reverse complement strand
TTTTTCTATTTCTAGATAGAGGAGCTCTTCTTATTGTAATAATGCTGAAACAGAGGGGTTGTCCTTTCCATAGTTTCTCTTGCATATTATCTACAAAGCTGTACTCACACAGCAGGAGAATTCAACAACCACACGGACCATCTCACGGAGCTTGCAGTGAGGCACACTCCATTATCAAGCTCCAAATTTGCAGCCATAGGAATTGCTGGACACAGGGACTGAGAGGTGATCCATCCCCTGATGGTTTTGTTCTCCAGCTGGGTTCATACCACAATCCTCATAAAAACACCTTTATATAGGTAGCTATGGAGGCAGCTCAGAGATGACCAGTGCCATTTTATCGGGTGGTTTGTGTCACATCTTTCATAAGTTTGTCATGATACCAGCAGTGAATCAGCTCCAGCCTCTTGGACCCCACAGGCTGGCATCTGCAGATGCCTCTTCTGAGGTGCTGCAGGCTGCCATGGCTGGAGTCTGGCCTCCTAGGTTCTTTCTGATTTAGGTCCTTCTTTAGCTGGGGCTTGAAGCGGTCTGCTATGCTTCTGCCTAGGACTGGATCCAAGACTTAAGTTCCTCAGAATCTCATTTTTAACCTGGACATTTCATCTAAAGTATCCTCCATCTCTCCCCATGATGCAAGGAAGGAAGGCTAAAACACAAAGCACAAATGAGTGGGGACATTTCTTCTGTCTCTTCATTTCTCACCTACTTCCTAAGGCTGTAAATCACACATATTCACATACACAAACCCACATGCACACACACAAATAAACACATAACATTAATAATATTGAAAATCCTGCTTGAAAAAATCAATTTGATTTTGTATGTAATCTTATCTTTCTTTTCTATGTGTGGGATAATATTGTGTTGTAGTTAATCCTGGAATGACCAGCTCCATTGCTTTTTTTCTTTTTGGGCCAATAAAAGGAAATAGCAAATTCTCAGGGACTACCAGT
>NW_007728415.1:192301-194009 GCF_000696425.1 Galeopterus variegatus | reverse complement strand
TTGAAAAAATCAATTTGATTTTGTATGTAATCTTATCTTTCTTTTCTATGTGTGGGATAATATTGTGTTGTAGTTAATCCTGGAATGACCAGCTCCATTGCTTTTTTTCTTTTTGGGCCAATAAAAGGAAATAGCAAATTCTCAGGGACTACCAGTAGAGTTAGAGAATTTATTCAATGGAACACAACAATATAAATGACTGAATTACTGATACATACAAAGTTAGCCTCAAAAGCATTGCACTACATGAAAGGAGCCAGACAAAAAAGCATAATGAGTCTACATAAAATTCTAGAAAAGGCAACACTATAGTGACAGAAAACACACCAATGGTCATTAGGAGCCTGGGATGAGGTGGGATTGAGATAACTTTTTGGAGTGAAAGACATCTTCTGTGTTTTGATTGTAGTGGTGGTAAGATAAATGTATGCATTTGTCAAAACTCGTTAAACTACTCTTCAAAGAGGTGCATTTTATTATATGTAAATTATATCTTAATAAAATTGATCATGTAAACACCAGATACATAAGTGATTAAAAAGAGAAGTAGAAGAAGAAATCTGAGTTGGCTCATGAGTGTTTGGCTTGGACATATGGGTGGGTGGTGGTGCCATGGGACTTGAGAAGATATCAGGGGAGAGAAGCAGATATGGGAGAAGGTGAGAAGGACGGGAGTACAATTTTGGGCACGTCAAATTGAGAGATACCTAGGTGGAGAGTCCAAATTTTGGTCTGGTGGGAGGCGAGGGCTTGTGTCACACCCCCCTGACATCTTCACCCAGCCCAGCAATGACCAAGCCACCACTGGAAGCCCCTTGGTCTCCCCTGTGGGTATATGGGGGGTGCCACAGGCTTCAATCCTGCCCCTCCTCCTTCTTCCTTATTCCATCCCATTTTCTTCCCCTTTCCCCTCTTCTTCTCCTTCCCTACTGCTCTGCAACAACATCCTAGAATGTAAAAAAATAATATCAATAAAATAAAAATAAAAGACCAAACCCAAACAAAACAAAGCAAAACAAATTTTTGTCTGGACACTAATGTTTTGGAATTGTTGGTGCATTGGTGGGAGTAGACACTGTCAATGTGCATGGACTTGTTCAGTGACAGGAGAGAGACAAGAGGCCCATCCTGGAGAACATCCATGTCGAATCTGTGAAAGTCTAAATTTCAGTTCATTGCTACTCACAGTGTGGTCCAAGGACCAGCAGCAGTGGCATAACCTGTGAGCTTGTTTGGGTCATACCTCAAACCTATAGAATAAGAATCAGAATCTGTATTTTAATAAGACCTTCAGCTAACTTTTATGCTTGTTTAAGTTTGAGAAGTGCTGCTTTAGATTGACCTAAGTCCTGCCCTTTACTTCCACTAATTTCTCTTCAGAACCCAGTTGAGAGAATAAAGGAAACATAGGCTACTGAAGCCAAGGATTGCATCATGGTAGTAAAATTGTTTTTAATCTTTAGTTAAAAAAGAAAAGCTACTTCATGCTAAGAGACCTACGAAATGTTAATTCGAATGTGCTCTGTTTATTCAACAGGCTGCAGTTATTTCTGGGAAGCTGTCAAGGTTTATTTAGACAGGAGAGAAACTTTTTTTTTTTTTAACAACATGCAGAAAGAGATGAAACCCATTTCATCAGGAACTTCTTGAGGAATCATTTCCTTTCCTGCTTCTATAAAAATGTCCCCCAACCTTTTTTTTTTTTTTT
>NW_007728415.1:186605-191918 GCF_000696425.1 Galeopterus variegatus | reverse complement strand
TTTTTTTTTTTTTTTGCCCAAAGGACATAAATGCATCTTCTTGACTTCTTGTGACAAACTGTCCATTAGGAACCTTGAGCTCTGAGAAGTTGGGAATGTGTTACAGCAGCTGTCACTGGATTGCCCCTGCATTTGCTACTACAAATGTAGTTGCTTGTCTGAGTCCATTTTCCAGGAGATGTGGGTAGGTAAGCAAGCAATAGGAAAGCTGTCCAGGCTACTCCATGTCTAAGCTTCACTGCTGCTGAGCTCTGAGATGGGAGCTTGCCAAGGGCATTTGGCCCATTTGTTTGCTGGTTGAGCTGTCAGAGTTTGTTGGTGAATTTCCATTAAAATATGGATAGGCTGTTGAAGAAACAACTGCATATTGGTAAGTGCCTGGGCTTTGGAAGCAGGCAGACCTGAATTTAATCCCAGCTATGCCATTTATTTGCTTTGTTTCCCCACCTCCCTACCCCCAAGCCTTTATCATCATTAAAATGGGTTATTATAAGGAAAAAATGTAGTAATGGATTGAAAAACACTGTGTAAATGCAAGGACCTACCAGTGTCAGGCATTGTTATTACTATCGCTGTAAAGCACTATGTAGGTTATACGTGAGGCAGCTTCATGGGAAACAGGAATAGGGTTTATGTTCACTTTTTCCAGCATCCCCTTTTATTCGCCACTCATATTCAGGACTACCATGAACACATCCCATCAGAGGCTCCATTCCTGTAGTAACCTCTGTGAGTCGCCCCAGGGGGTGTGCTGTGCATCACCTGTGTTGCCATCTGCTGCTGCTCCACACACATTTCCTACTAGCCATGATGCCATGTTTTGGATTTGGCTTCCAGGGCCCTATTGCTCTTTCTTCCCTCCCTTCTACAAACACTCTTAGAAAAGGCACAGCTGTCAACCTAGTATCTCTTACCGGAAAGAGGAATTACTGTGTATGTACAGAGAAGTGACATGAAAAATACCTTGGAGCTCTCAAGCTCAGCCCAGCTTCCAAGGGGAACATTTTCCTCTTTAACACTCATGCTAAGGGCAAGTTGAGCCTATGAAAAAATAACGTGTGTGACTTCCTAAGACTTCCATTTTGATGGGATGGGATATATTGAGTCAAGCTCTTTGCTTGCAGTTCCAGCCTCACTACTGTTGGCATTATCATGTGTACTTTGGCCAATGGATATTAACAGGACACGTTGCAAACAGTGGTTTGGCATGCACTTGTGTGGTGGGACTTGCCCCTTGTGCTTTTGCCATTTCCTTGAGAGAAACATACTCCAACTAGCCTGCTGGTCCAAGAAGAATGAGAAAGTCATGGGGCAAACCTGGTCTAATTCATAGCTTGGAGGCAGGACAGCCCAGCCCAGCCTACTTTAGTCAACCCTCCATTGAGCTGTAGACAAATGAGCAAGAATAATCGTTGTTTTAAGCCATTGAATTTTGGGGTTGTATTAAACACACCCCATTTTCAACACTTCTTTGACTTCACTGATCCTACAATCAATCAATCCTGCCACTTTCCCACCATCCCTTGCATTCCCCATAGCCTTATTTCCCTTTCTATCTGGTATAGATTATATGGTTCATCATTATAATTACTTCCCTGCATTCATGCTCAGTGTTACTGCCTGGCAAACTCTTGCCTTAATTACATCAAACTGTCACTACACTTGCATCACTGGAGCTGAACTTGGTCAGAGAAAAACATGCAATCACTCCATGGTAGTGGGTCTTACAAAACTCACATGGGCAGTCAGAGCTGCCTAGCAGTACCACAGTATTGCTTTAGGCCCTTTACTTTCACAACCTCCTGTTATTACTTATTTTTACTTAGTTCACTTTTACTCTCACTTATTTTCACTCTTCTCAAACTTTCAACACCTCCTCTCCCATCCTCTCTCTGCTGATGATTTTGCTTACTCTTTCACTAAGTAACTGGAAACAACCAGANCAACCTCCTGTTATTACTTATTTTTACTTAGTTCACTTTTACTCTCACTTATTTTCACTCTTCTCAAACTTTCAACACCTCCTCTCCCATCCTCTCTCTGCTGATGATTTTGCTTACTCTTTCACTAAGTAACTGGAAACAACCAGAAGAGGACTTTTACCTCTCATCACCATAGCTACCCAAACTCTGGCATCGGTGCCCATTGCTCTATCTTCCCACCTACTTCCAGGGACAAACTATCCTTGCTCTAGATCCTTATCCTCTAGATCCAGCTCTTCTTGTCTATTCAAAGACGCTGCTCTGGGAAACTGTCTTCTCTCTCTCCTCCACCATTAGTTTCCCCTTTCATCAGGATCATTCCCATGCATATAGACATGCTATGGTTTCTTCCATCTTGAAAGAACTATTAAAAATGTCTTTTAATTTCACTCACTGTCCAGCTACCAAATCATTGTTCTCTTCTCTTATGGCAAAGCTTCTTGAGAAAGGTGTTTATACCCACTGTCTCTACTTCCCTCCTCCCATATTTCAAAAATGAATTCCACCTGTGCTCTCATCTCTATCACGTGAACAAAACCATTCTTGTCAAGGTTATATGGTTCATCATTATAATTACTTCCCTGCATTCATGCTCAGTGTTACTGCCTGGCAAACTCTTGCCTTAATTACATCAAACTGTCACTACACTTGCATCACTGGAGCTGAACTTGGTCAGAGAAAAACATGCAATCACTCCATGGTAGTGGGTCTTACAAAACTCACATGGGCAGTCAGAGCTGCCTAGCAGTACCACAGTATTGCTTTAGGCCCTTTACTTTCACAACCTCCTGTTATTACTTATTTTTACTTAGTTCACTTTTACTCTCACTTATTTTCACTCTTCTCAAACTTTCAACACCTCCTCTCCCATCCTCTCTCTGCTGATGATTTTGCTTACTCTTTCACTAAGTAACTGGAAACAACCAGAGGAGGACTTTTACCTCTCATCACCATAGCTACCCAAACTCTGGCATCAGTGCCCATTGCTCTATCTTCCCACCTACTCCCAGGGACAAACTATCCTTGCTCTAGATCCTTATCCTCTAGATCCAGCTCTTCTTGTCTATTCAAAGACACTGATCCGGGAAACTGTCTTCTCTCTCTCCTCCACCATTAGTTTCCCCTTTCATCAGGATCATTCCCATGCATATAGACATGCTATGGTTTCTTCCATCTTGAAAGAACTATTAAAAATGTCTTTTAATTTCACTCACTGTCCAGCTACCAAATCATTTTTCTGTTCTCTTATGGCAAAGCTTCTTGAGAAAGTTGTTTATACCCACTGTCTCTACTTCCCTCCTCCCATATTTCAAAAATGAATTCCACCTGTGCTCTCATCTCTATCACGTGAACAAAACCATTCTTGTCAAGGTTACCCCAGTGATTTTTTTTTAATGTGGCTCACTATTTCATGCTTGAAGCACTCCCTTCACTTAGATTCTGGATTCCATGGTCTTCTGATTTTCTTTCTACCTGCATGTTCGTTCACTCTTTTTCTATCTCATTAGCTGACTCTCCCCTGTTATCATAACCTCTAAGTATTATAGTTCCCAGGGGCCCCTAGGACTTCTATTTTCTATCAACACTACATTCTCCTTTAAATACCATTCATAAACTCAAACACTGATGCTCACAAATTTATGAATAACCTGGGCCTCTTCTCTGAGCTCAAAGCTCATCTATACAACTAACTCCATGTCAATGTCTACTATGTACCTCAAATATTACATGTCCCATAGTTATCTTGCATTTCTGCCTCTCAAACCTTCTCCTCTCAAAGTCTTTCCCATCGCAGCAGAAGTTGATTCCATTCTTTTTAGTTTTCCAAACTAACACCTTTTCAGTAATCCTATACTTTTTTTTCCCTCACATTCCACATCCCTCACATCTGCAACAAATACTGCTGGCTGAACCTTCAGAATATATCCAGAATCCAATGCCATATTATCATGCTCACCCCTACCATCCTGGCTCAATCCACTGTCATCTCTCACTTGAATTACTGCAATAGCTTCCTAACTGGTCTTCTGCTTCCACCTTGCCTCTCAGTGTCCCCACCTACCATAATTTTCACACAGCAGTCAGAGTGATTCTTATAAAGGTAAGTTGGAACATGTCACTTGTCTACTCAAAGCCTTCCAAACGTTTCCATCTCTTTCAAAGTAAAGGCCAAAATCTTTTCAAGGTCCTACATGATCAGAACTCCTCTTTCTTCTCATAATCTTCTACCTCTCACCTGACTGGCTGACTCCAGTTCAACCACACTGACCTCCATGTTATGCCTTGAACATGCCAAGCCAGGTCTAATGTTCTTAGCATATTGCTGAGAAAAATAGGAAAATTGTCAGGGCCCCTCAGATGTTCAGAATCCTGCTGAGCAGTTGCTGTAAATATCCTCAGGTGTTCCTTGTTACTACTTAATGTAAGTTCTGTATGGGCACCCAGGTGTCCAGGGTTGTGGACTTAAGTATAACAGACTAACAGCTCTGATCCACAGTGCTTCTCAGAACTCTTAGAGAAGCCACTAGCATGGTTGCTTCAAGATCTGAATAAAACCCATTCATTTTTCTATACCTACAGCTCCCAGAACCTTTTTTTTTTTTTTTTTACCTAGCTCACAGACCTGTGTGTGGAGGGTTTGTAACCTGATCTGTGCAACAGACTCGAGGAGTCTGTAAGCTCTAGCTTTACAATTGGCATAGTCAGCAGGATATTTGAGCAGTTACAGGAGCCAAAAGCCTCTTGGGGAGGGAGGAAATGTGGCTACTCCTGAATATGTTGTGTGCTCTGGCCACTTTCCTGTTGACCAGGATCTGGTTTCTATTTACTATACTACAAGTCAGCATAGACCAGGCACTCCATGAAGCAGTGCAGCCTCAGAGAGCCCCNAGGGGGAGGAAATATGGCTATCCTTGAGCATATGGTGCCTGGTGGCCACTTTTCTGCTGACTGGAGTCTGGCTACTGCTCCCTACGATACAAACTGATTGAGATTTAAAGAAGAAAGCAGAGCTGTTGGAAGCACGGATAATCTGTCTGGAGGAGGATGTGCTGCAACTGGGCACCCCTGCCTCTCACACCTGGAAGAACGACAAATCCAGTGGTGAGTTGGAGGAGACCATGTGTCTCCAGGTACGACCTGTTGTGCACCAGAAACTGAAACACGAGGAGCCTAAAGGACCAGGTGGACAACCAGCAGGTGATCCATAGGTGACTGAACTCACCACCTATGTCCCACATACTCAGGTTGAATTAGTTGATTTAGGGAGATAGTTCTGGCAGAAACAGGGGGAGCCCCTGGCTGCTTGGCTGCTGTGGTTATGGGACCTAGG
>NW_007728415.1:182795-185421 GCF_000696425.1 Galeopterus variegatus | reverse complement strand
ATGGATATGGAGGACATACTATTTAAGTCAAAGCTGTGTCACTACCATTAAGCATAGGATGATTGCCCCTTCCATGTGTATACTGTATATATATCTCCAGTAGTTGAGTACATCGTGGGTATGGGCGTACTTTATGGCTTGCACCTGCAAACAACAGTTGGAGAATTTCGGCTATGAATACAGAAAATAAAGCCTGTGTTATGGGGATATGCTAAACATGACCCACAGGTGTTACCCCAGCCAAGACGCGTGGTTAATGTAAAGCAGTATTGCCTACCAGGAGGACATGCAGAGGTACGTGCCACTATATTGGAGTTAGAAAAAGTTGGCATTATTTGTCCATTTCATAGCCCATTTAATGCTCCGGTATGGCCAGTGAAAAAACCTGATGGTACACAGAGAATGACTTTAGACTACTGAGAACTAAACAAAGTAGTGCCTCCTTTGCATGTAGCCATGCCTTTGGTTCATGACTTGATGGATCAGCTGATGACTCAGCTGGAAACTTATCATTATGTATTGGACCTTGCAAATGCTTTCTTCTCTATTCCAATCTTGGCTGATAGCCAAGATCAGTTTGCCTTCACCTGGTAAGGGAGACAGTGGACCTTTCAAGTATTGCCCCAAGGTTATCTGGATAGCCCAACCATCTGTCATGCTTTAGTGGCTGGGGACCTAGCCAAGTGGACAAAGCCCAGCATGGTTACAATGTTTCACTACATTGATTATATGTTGTTAACCTCTGATTCTCTTACAGATTTAACCCAGGCAGCTCCAATGCTGCTAAGCCATTTGGAACAATGTGTGTGGACCATGGACACAGCCAAAGTGCAAGGACCTGGGCTGTCAGTCAAATTCTTAGGAGTGGTCTGGTCGGGTAAGATGAGGATCATCCCAGAAGCTATTGTAGACAAGATACAGGCATACCCTCAACCCACAACTGTAGCTCATCTACAGACATATTTGGGATTTCTGGGGTATTGGAGAGCTTTTGTACCCCATATGGCTCAAATGGCACACCCAGTTTATGCATTAACAAAGAAAGGAGCCCCCTGGGATTGGACTGAGGAAGTAGAACAGGCTTACGGGGCTACAAAAAAGGCAATACAGCAAGTACAGGCTTTACAAGTGGCTGATCCCACTAAGCCTTTTGAATTAGATATAAATATCACCCAAGAGGGGTTAGGATGGGGTTTGTGGCAGAGACAAGACCATTCCAAACACCTGTAGGATTCTGGTCTCAGCTCTGGAAGGGTACTGAAGTACGCTATTCTCTAATAGAAAAACAGCTAGCAGCTGTGTATTCTGCCTTGATGGCCACTGAAGCTATCACAGGAACTGCCAAAGTCCTAGTAAGGAGAACATATCTCATACTAGGATGGCTGTGCACATGGGCAACCAACCCTAAAATGGGTGTAGCTCAGACTCCCACTCTGTCTATGTGGGGAGCATATACAGAACAAAGGAGCACTGTGTCAATGAGTCCTCTGTGCAAAGAGTTGCAAACTGTGCTAGGCCCTGTAGAGGTTGTGGAGGAAACTTTGATATAACCCTTACCCATGGAGGTGGAGGCTACACCTTTCCATGAGGGACAGGGACCTATCACAGAACAAGCTTGGTATACAGATGGCTCTAGCATGGGACCCTCAACATCATGGACAGCTGTTGCTGTCCAGCCCTTAACAGATACTATGTGGTATGAAAATGGCACAGGGCAAAGCAGTCAATGGGCAGAATTGAGAGCTGTTTGGCTGGTAATAAAAGATGAGACTGGGCCATTAACCATCTGTACTGACAGCTGGGCTGCATACAAAGGTTTAACCCTTTAGATTTCTACTTGGAAATATCAACGGAGGATGGTAGGCCACTGACCCCTGTGGGGACAAGCCATATGGCAAGAGTTATGGGAATTGGGGCATGAGAAAGAAGTAACCCTTTTTCATGTCCCAGAACATTTCCCCCTAGCCAGTCCAGGAAATGATGAAGCTGATGCCTTGGCTAAAGTAAGATGGCTGGAGAGAACCCCAGCTACTGATGTAGCCCAATGGTTACATTGATGAATGCAGCATATTGGCAATAAAACCATGTGGATGGCAGCTCAAAGATGGGCCTTGCCTATAAAATAGAAAGACATAGTGAATGCCTGTCATCCTTGTCCAGTATGTGCTCAAGAGAGTCCATACCCCCGGCGGGTACCACATATAGACAGTCAAATAACTCAAGGAAGGGTGCCCCTGACTCAATGGCAAGTGGACTTTGTTGGACCACTGCCAAGGTCAGAGAATTTCAGATACATCTTCACTGCTGTTGATACAGCTACTGGTCTTCTGTTTGCATGGCTTTGTAAAGCCCCAGACCAGGTAAACACTGTGAAGGCATTGAATAGCCTTATGGCCATGTATGACCGGCCTATAATCATAGAGAGTGATGATGGAACCCACTTTACTGGACATGAGGCTCAGAGGTGGGCCTCCCAGTTGTCTATTCAGTGGAAGTTACATGTGCCATATCATCCCCAGGCAGCAGGAATGATTGAGCGATACAATCGTCTTTTAATAAAAGGGCTAAGGGGCCGGCCTGGTGGCGCACTGGATAGTGCGCCGCTTGGGAAGCGCGGCGGCGCTCC
>NW_007728415.1:135382-181901 GCF_000696425.1 Galeopterus variegatus | reverse complement strand
TAAAATAAATAAATAAAATAAAAAAATAAAAGGGCTAAGGCTATCTGCCCAACCCTCATCCCTGAAGGGGTGGACATGGCGGTTATGGCCAACAGGATTCTAAATGAGAGACCCTGCAAGGGTGGGCCCTCTCCAGTGGAAGTTCTGTTGCCTAGGGCTGCAGCACCTATACAGGCTGCAGCACCTATACAGCTGCAAGTCACTACTAGAGATGAGCTTTTGAAGCCAGGATATGGCAAGAATGGAAATGTTCTCTTACCAGCCCCATCCTGTTTATAACAGGGACAGACAGTACAGTGGGAAAGGCCTTGGAGAATAGAAATCTCCCATATATGCTGGGTAGGCCTATTAGGGCCTTGGGGGAAAGGATTAGAAGACTTGCAAATTTCACCTTGGGTGACAAGTACTTGGTCTTCTCCATTGTTTATTTATTATCATTATGGCCAATTATGAGTTCCCCTATACTGTTCCACACAGAACCTACAGATCCAACAGTACTAGCAGATAAAGCATGGTATCATAAACCAGGTAAGATACCTATTCCTGCAACCATCCTTTCCCAGGATGACAAACTGGCATGTATCTTACCAGAGGGGCTAGAACTCCCCCTATTGGTACCAATAACTCTTCTGTCTTTTTGCACATAGTGTTCTGGCTGTGGGCACCAGAGTTAACTGGATACAGACATATGTTCGTGTGACTAGTGTGTTGGTTTATTGAATATACACTGAACTTCATACCAATGATGACTACTAACCAGACATGTGCGTCTAATAATCGAAAGAACAAAACAACAGGACAAGGCTTAAGGACAAGCCTTAAGGCATATTGGACAGACGATAGGTTGTATGAATGTAAGGGTCATTTATCTTCGCTAAGGGAACATCGTGGAAGATTCTGAACGTGTAGATTGTGTGGCAAGGGACTCTGAAGGGGTGGATTGTTGGGAAAATAGTCAGAGCCCTTCGGATGTTCAGAATCTTGCTGAGCATTTGCTGTAAGTATCCTCAGGTGTTCCTTGTTACTACTTAATGTAAATCACGTATGGGCACACAGGTGTCCAGGGTTGTGGACTTAAGTATAAAAGACAAGCAGCTCTGATTCACGGTGCTTCTCAGAACTCTCAGAGAAGCCAGTAAGGCAGTTGCTCCTAGATCTGAATAAAACCCGTTCATTTTTCTATACCTACAGCTCCCAGAACCTTTTTTTTTTCTTTTTTTTTACCTACCTCACAGACCTGTGTATGGAGGGTTTGTAACCCAGTCTGTGCAACAGACTCAAGGGGTCTGTAAGTCCTAGCTTTACGCATAAGCAGTTCCCCTGCCTGGAATGCTTTCCCCAAGGGTCAGAGCTTACACCTTCACCTCTTTTAAGAATCACATTAACAGTGAGGCCTTTCCTGACCACCCAATTAACAACAAGGGGTCTGTAAGTCCTAGCTTTACGCATAAGCAGTTCCCCTGCCTGGAATGCTTTCCCCCAGGGTCAGAGCTTACACCTTCACCTCTTTTAAGAATCACATTAACAGTGAGGCCTTTCCTGACCACCCAATTAACAGCACTTGCTCCAAGAACTTCCAGCACCAGTACCAGAGCAGCATATGAGCAGCTCATCATTAACACAGAAAATACTGAGCAGCCACCATGCCGTGGGAGTGCTACAGTGTAGGAGTCCAAAGAAAGGAAAGTTAGTTTTGATCGGGTATTGGAGAAGGCATCAAGGACCCAGTAGGACTTGAGCTGGACCTCAAAGAGAAGTAGAATCCAGGTAGGTAGAGAAGGTGTAGAAGAGCATTCTGACCTGAAAAAACTGAGTCAAAGAAAAAACAAGGGGGTTCCAATAACTTTACTTGCTGTGTGATCTTTGTTAAGTAACTCAACCGTTCTAAGTCTTAGGTTTCTCATTTGCAGCCTCTAAGATCCCCTTTAGATGTAATGATCAATAATGAGTGTCTTAACAGGGATATTAGCTTGTGGAGAGAAAGCACAGGTGACTTATTATATTAGTTATCCTTATTTAGAGATTGGCATCTTCAGGGGATGGAAAATAAGGCAGGTCAGTTTTGACAGTTGGTTAATGACTGGGGCTAGGGCCTGGGCTGCTGTGGTGAGAGGGTATCTGAGTGGGAGGGGGGATCAGGGGAAGCATGGGGCCTGATCATGGTGTGTTTGCTTTGCAATTTAAAAAGTTGTAATCATGTGCATTGTCTCATTTGTTAGAAAGGTTGCACAATTACTAGTAAAGAGTGTGGGTGCTGAGTCCAGTCTACTTTAGTTCAAATCTCAGCTCTGTCACTTATCAAGCCACTTAACTTCACTGTGCCTTAGTTTCCAAATCTATGAGATAAGAATAACAATACCTTACTCATAGGGAGGTTTTGAGTTTTAATTCCTTTAACATTTTTAAAATGCTCAAAATGGTTACTTGTACATGCTAAAACATTCATGTTAGTTATTATTATTACTATTATTATTATCCCCCCACACCTGCTCTGTAGGGTGGGCTTTATCATTCCCATTCTGTAGAAGAGGAAGCCAACTTTTCTGTAACCAGTGTACTCAGGGCTAGGGCTGGAATTTGGGTCTTCTTAATGCTATTTTCTTTCTGCTTTGATTGGTGAGGGGTGGGGACTTAACTTTAATTCAGTTCCTCACAAATGTATATTGAGGGTCTACTCTGAGCTAGGCATGCTGTAGCCTCTCTGGGAGTAAGGAAAAGAATGAGCAGATCTCTTTTTTCAAGTTGGAGGAGAGAAAACTTCAGTGATGTCAGCTCCTCAAGGGTGACACCTTGCGTTATTTGCATCTGAAATCCAAGTCCTGGTATGGGGTAAGATACAACACAGAGGCATTCTGAAAATGCATGTGGGAGTAGACATGGAAGGCGGGGGAGAGAGAGAGAACACACATCATCACAGTGTATCCTTGACCATGCTCCACTCTCAGCTCTTCCTGTCTCCCCCACTCACTCTTTTCTGATGGTTCCTGTTGCCTATAAAGTAAATAACAAGCCCCCCACAAGCTGGCTTTTTCTACATCATTTCTAAGCATTCTATCCCCTCTAAACTATGCACTTTTCTTGAACACACTGTAACGCGGGTGTCTCTCGCCCTCTGCTCCTGCCATACCCTCTGTCTGTTGAGCCCTTCCCCTCACTTTGATGCTGCTCATCCTTCAAGGTTCAATTCAAATGCTACATCTTGTAGCTGATGCTGTCACAGCCCCCCCATACCCGCTTGGCAACTTTTTCTGTGCATGCCAGCCTGACTTCCAACTGCTGGTCCCTATAACTGTGGCTTTGAGCTCTTTACTGTCACAGAGTCCATTCTGCCTGTGCAAGGCTCACTGCAAGCACAGGAGATTTCACTTAATGTCTTTCTCCCTGGTCTCAGCAGTTCTCACCAATAACCAGCATTATGGCTTTTGGGAAGAATAACTTCAAGGTGTATGTTGCCAACTGGCTCCCAAGTTCTCTAGCAGGATTGGTTCACTTGACAACATGCCCTTTATCAGCTTTCTTCTTTCCCTTGTATCTCTGCCTACTGTCTTATTGGTGTTTCTTGCGAATCATTTGCCCTCAAATCCTTATCTCAGGGTCCAGTTTCCCTCCTCTCTGCTTTCTGAGAACGCAACAGAAAATAAAATTGCCTCCCTATGTATTTTCCTATGACATTGTCCATACCTCTGGTATAGTACTTATCACAATTTATTGCAATTATTTGTTCATTTGTTGGATTGTGAGGCAATGAGACCCTTGTCATTCTGATCCATGTAGCCCCCTTGCCTAGTGTGCTCCTGCCACGTGGCAGGCACCCAATATTTATTGAAGTATTTTGGATTGACTTCTTGTTCACCAACCAGCCCCTTACTCTATCCCAGCATGGCTGGGATGCATCAGCAGTTTTTTCCCAACCCCTATTTGCAACACCTTCACTGAGAGTTAGTAATGTTATTCTAAGATTCCCCAGACTTCAACCAGTATATCAAGAAACAGCTATTGAAAAATTACAGAGGTCCAAAGGTTAACCAAATTTGTAATTATAAAAAGTTCAGCCTAATAGCATTTGGGGAGTTGTGGATGTTTATAGGATGAATACTAAGCAGGAAGGTTAGGCTAATGTGGATTGAACCCATGACCCAGGGGAGGCAGGAAACTTGCCGAAAAGAGTGGATGTAAGTTCCTGGTCATGCTGGGTCTCCCACGTTCTACTCGGAATATAGAGTTGTAAAGAGCATCACTCCAACCCTTTCAACAAGAATAAAGGCACACAGAATACGAAGTCCCAGCTTTTCTTAAACCCATCAGATAGCTAAAGTTATAGGGTAACCAACTAACCCGAAATTTGGGGATAGGCAGGCACTTGCAGAGTGCTCACCACTGGCAAGCATAATTTAGCTGGAATAGTTGACAAATTGCTGGAGCCTAGACTTGGCTGGTGGGATAGTATGAAGTGCCTGCGGGCTGCGGAAACAGAGAGCTTTTGTACTCTATCAGAGGTTGTTTTTTTTTTTTTTTCCTTTAAGCCCACCAGACACTCATAACTAAGACTGGGAAGAGTCCTGAAAAAACTTCCATCCTGATGCTCACTCATGAGAGAGGAAAAGTGGTTGCTACAGGAGAGGCACAAAACTCCTTTTAGACCCTGTCCCCCATCTCTCCTATGAAACAAAATCCTTAACCTGAAGCAGGAAGAACAGAAATCATCGCCCTGGGGCACTGGTGAAAACCCTTGCTTATGTGGGAAGGGAACAGAGAAAATGCAAAGCACCTTTACCCCTGGAGAAGGGGCAAGAATACAACTTAAGCCTGAAGTATTCTGCAGGATGAGGACATGTTAAAAGGGCACAGGAGCCAAACTAGCAAACTCCTAATGGCCAAAGCTGGAACAGTTTGAGCAAAAAAATAATTAACAATAGTAGGTAATGAAATGTAGATTCATGAATTCACAGAGATGTAATAGCAGTTGAATGAATAAATGTGTGAAAAAGGGCAGCTCTTCCTTACAGAACAATTTCAAAGAGTAAATGTTGAAGGAATGAAGGAAATAGAAAATCGTCACTTAGTAATGAACACCTTAGTAATAATTGTTGCAGGCAGGGCAGGATCCACTCACGGATGCTAAAATTAATGAAAGAAGTTTGAGGAGAAACAGTATATTTGCATAGTCTTAAAGCATCCGCCTCAAGACATTTATCAGTAAAGTAAAAGAAAGGATATTAGCTGAAAGCCTGGTGAAATCCAAATAAGCAGTTTAGTTATAAATATTGCATAAATGTTAATTTCTTAGTTTTGATAATTGTACTATGACTGTGTAAGATGTTACAATAGGGGAAGCTAGATGCATGATCTATGGAAACTCTGTGTTTGCAACTTTTTGTGCATCTAAAATTATATCAAATTAGAAATTTTAAAAAGCATGCTAAAACTCATGTCTATACTCTATGCACTACCATCACATTTTTATTCATTGGAAAAATATTTGAAAGAATACAAAAATACTACTAGTGTTTTTGTTTTGTTGATGGGATCAGAGAAACGAAAATAACATTAAAGTTCTTACAATTAATTATTTCCTGTAATTCTCAAAAAATTCTCAAATGCAGCCTTATTTCTAAATTTTACAGGAGAGAAAACAGGCTCAGAGAGGTCAAATGTTGTACCCAAGTCTGCACAGAAACCAAGAGGAAGGCCCCCTCAGATAAACGCAGACTCACTAACCCCAAGGGCCATGAGTAATATACCACATAGTTTTTTTTTCTACTTTTCTTTCTGTTTTCTTTTAGATTACGTAGCTATATTATCTTTTTAGTGGCACCCCCCAAAAAAAAACCCCACAACATAGTATAATGAAAAAGAGAAAATCTAATATCCAAAAATAGCAAAACACTGAAATACAGGGAAAAAATTGAGTTCCAGTACTGCAGTGCCAAATACGGATGACAGGCCACTGCTTAGTTGCATTTCTTAAAACCCTTGGGAATATTACTGGGCTAGCATACCAATGACTTGCTGTGTTTCTCTTGTTTCCTAGGTTTTAATGCTTACTGATGCATTAGACCCTGCAATACATTAGAAATATATTAAAAAAGAATTACTTTATTTTTTAAGAGAGGATGACAGACGCCTAAAAAATCTGACAAAAGCTGTTGTTTTTCCAGAGAAATTCATATGCAAAATGATGTAACAGTACAACTTTCTTTTAAGGCTGGGCCCCCAGAGGCCTAGAACAATATAATGGATGTCCAATAGTGCTCATTCACAGTTGGGGTTTCAAACCATACATGCAAGACAGGCTATGAAACCTGTTCTTCCAGTGTAGCTGGATTGTTCATTCATATCAGTGCTACCCAATAGAAAGAAGTGAACCACATAAGTAATTTTAAGTTTTCTAGTAGTAGTTCTTTTTTAAAAAAAGTTAAAAAGATTTTTTTTTTTTTTGTGACTGGTAAGGGGATCGCAACCCCTGGCTTGGTGTTGCCCGCACCTGCGCTCAGCCAGTGAGCACACCGGCCATCCCTATATAGGATCTGAACCCGTGGCGGGAGCGCCGCTGCACTCCCAGCGCTGCACTCTCCCGAGTGCGCCACGGGGCTGGCCCAAAAAAGATTTTTAATAATGTATTTTATTTAATTCAATATATCAAAATATGGTCATTTTAACACAAAACAGTCAATCAGCATTAGTAACAAGTTGGACTCTTAAAAATTAGAGAGAAGAACTGTGGTTACTAGAGGCAGGAAAGGGGAGGGGTGGCAGGATAGTGAGAGGCTGATTAATGGACACGAAATTACAGACAGGAAAAACAAGTTCTATTGGTACACGGTCAACCCAGAAATCTATAATTAACAATGTTTACTGCATGTTATGAAATGACTAGAAGTGAGGAGATCAAATGTTCACGTCACCGAGAAATGATTATGTTTTGCAATGATGAACATGCTGATTCCCCTGATTAGATCATCACACATTGTGTACACATATCAAAATATAACTCTGTACCCCATAAATATGTATAATCAATATTTTTCAATAAAAAATTAATAAAAATTTTTGAAATGATATTTTACTTTTTTTTGCACTAAATCTTCAAAATCTGGCGTGTATGAGTATTTTGCACTTATACCGCACACCTCCATAGACTAGTTGCGTTTTCAGTGCTTGATATCCACTTGTGGTTAGACCTTGTCAGCGCAGGTACATAGTCTACGAAAAGGCAAAAGTTGAAAAGGCCCAGAGAGGAGAATTTCTATGGAGAAAGTAGAGCGCTGTGGCACTGGCCCTCTCTCTGCCGTGCGTGGGAGTTCGGGGAGGGTGCTACTGCTCATCTCGAGCCAAGTGACAGGGTTTCATGGGGCCTCCTCCAAAAGCTTGGTGTATGTCCCATGTGGTTTGTACAAAATAAGGCCTGGTATGTAATTTCCACACAGTAAAAACCAGAAGTGAGGAGAAATGGCTAGAGCTACTCTCCTGGAGCCACGAAGTCAGAGGCAAGACTTCCAAGATCAAGGCTGTGGGAACTGGGGGTGGACCCGCAGGAGGGAGCCAGCTGGGGCTCATTTGGAAAAGCTCCCCCTCTTAAGCATCCACAGTCCTAGAGGCTGGAGATGTCCTTTCAGATGCTGATGTGGCACAGAGGCAGGTAGAAATGGGAGGTTTTGCCTACCTCAAATGATGACTTCAGAAGAGGGATTCTCCAAGATAAAGAACGAAAGCTCTACCAGGGCAGGGATCTATGTCTGTTTTATTTGCTAATATGTTCAAGTAGCTAAAGTACTGCTTAGTAGGTGATGGATAACTTAATTGTATGATATTCATATGATTCATGACGAGTCGTAAGGGAATGGATCACCTGGTCCTGAAGCCAGATCCCAACAGGACCACATACAAGTCTCCTCGGACAGCTGGTCTTGGGAGGAGAGACAGAAACAGACTGAAGCACCCCTGCTCCCTGACCCAAGTTTCTGAAAGTTCTCAAGCGGGGGAGGACAGAAGCTCTGTTTAAATTAGTTTGCTCATCCACAAAATGTGCATAACATTCTCTACTTGGTAGAGTTGTGAGATCTAACAAGATAGCCTGTGTGGTGATGCCTGGCTCCTGGTACATGTGGTACACATGAATTTCCCTCCTTTCTGCTTCCCTTTCTCCATTTTATGGATTGCAGAGCTGCCAGGCAAACCTGAGCTGATGCAGAGACCCAAGGCCATAGGTTTAAGGGCAAGTCAGGCCCACATCACAGTTGGAATGTCCAGAATGGGCCTTGTTTCCTCTTAGAAGGGCCTGTGACCGCCATGTCCTTCCTCTGACTTCTCTTCAGCTAAAATACTCTAATACTGCCCAGGCCCAGACTCACTTGCCTCATCTGCAGGCTTTGGTTTCAGGTTTTTAATCAACAGCAGCAAAATGACTGCAGTGTCAAGCCCTTCTCTCCCTCTGGAAAAGGCTTGGACAAGCCAAAAAAGAGAAAAAAGCCATTTTTATAGAGCTCTATCAGATGAGACTTTCCATTGCCTGAAGACCCAAACAAGAGTCTGCAGGTCACAGACACACAAGCATCTCTGCACTCTCTTTAAGAACAGGTGGAATTTATGCTGTTTTGTGAGTTTTAAATGAAATAAGATAATGCTTGTAATGTTTTTAGCAAACTGCCTAATATATAATAAATGCTCTAAAATGTGAGCTTCAGTGTTTAACAGAATGTCCCAGGTTCTATACCACAGACAGGGTATCCACAGTCTGGCTTAAATATTTGCTGTTTCCCAAGGTGTTCATGCCAGGATGAAGCAAGGAGGAGGTGCGGTCTGTGCTGAAGGAACATTCACATAAGAGGTGCCACCTGCTTCATCAGGTTTGGCTACACAGCTCACTAAAGAGTTTATTTTCCATATGTATCACTGAAGCTTTTCCTTACCCATAGTAGTAGGAAGCAGTACATTCTTCTGTAATTTTCCCTTCCCACTTTATTTACAGGTGTTCTTAGGACACTGAGGAGTTATTCATGTTCAAAGTGGTTTAGTACTGACTTTAAACACCAGGCAGAGAAATTTGTGGAATCTGGTCAGGTATAAACAGGCCCATCTTTTGGTTATCATTTTTCCTTCAGATGCCATTGGATCCTGCATCTCGGAGGCCTCCCTGCCCTGCTGTCATGATAAACTGTCCAACCCTTCATTTTGCTGTGTAAGCTGCATGGAGGCCGTGATTGGGTTTCCAGCACATGGCTCTTTGCACTCACAGGACCACCTGTTCAGGCGTTGCCCCCACAGCCCAGCCACTGTGCCAGAGAGGCTGGCCTCAGCCACATGTTCTGCTGGCACCAGATGGTGAAAGGGGGAAAGAGCACGCCTGGCAGAGGAAACAGCAGGGGCAAAGACATGGCAGTGTGGAAACAGGGACCTTCTGGGGAACTGGCCACAGTAGTTTCAATTGCTGGAGTGTTGTGGATTCCCAAAGGCAGGGAGTAGAGGAAGAAAAGAAGGGCACAGGTAGCAGGAGATTGGAGAGGAGGGTTGAGGTGAGATAGTAAAGGTCCTTCAGCATCTGCTAAATGATTTGAACTTTCTCTCATAGGGAATGTGTTGGCTTCAGAAGTTAGTCAGCCTGAGAGCAACAGAACTGAGTGGTGTTTGGGAAAGGGAAAGCTGAACTTTGGAAGGTGCTACCTGGAAGGAGAGCTAGTCAGAGGGAACCAGCATATGACCTGATAGACTCATTTTCACTCCTAACAAGTTGGCACCTCAGATGCTAGGACCACAGGCAGTTGTGACTGTGCTGAACTCACACACACACACACACACACACACACACACACTATAGTGTGAATCAAGGCTCTGTCCTTGGACACTCCTCAGGGTTCTCCTCAGGGTTTGGTAATGGCTGTGGCAGCTGCCTACGCAGCTCCTAGATAGTCTGAGGATCCAATTATTGAGCACTTAGTATGTGTCAAGCATGATGCTGAGCATTTAGGATGCTGTGTTTTCTTCCTCTAGAGAAGTCCCCGGGAGAGAAAAGGTGATTTTTTAAAATCAAATAATTGCAGTAAGAAGTGACCAGGGCTACAAGCTGTGGATGTCTAAAGCATGTTGGGGAGTGGAGTCAGCTATGAAGGGAGGGGGCATGAGAGAGTCTTCCAGGACATCTCCCTTTGGAAGCTTTGCTTTGGTTTCCACTGAGCTTCTTTTCACAAAACAATATCCTGAGGAATTTCAGCATAAAGTGCCAACTTTTCTTGTGCCAAGAGCTTACAGTCCTGCTGAAATGAAGTAGTGTTCCTCAACCATGTAGAAGACATAGAACTTTCCAGGTAATTTGTTAATATTATTTTATGAATGTCTAGAATTCTCCAGGCCTCTGGAGGACATGAGTTTTGTTCTATATGTGTGATTTCACAACAGGGTTTATGAACTCAGTGCCAGAGGCAGGGAACACGGGAAGTGATTGAGCAGCTGGAGACTGAGAAGAATGGAGGCTCATGTCCTCTGCTGCTGAGATCCAATTGATCTAGGCCTTTCTCTCCTTGGCAAATTTTGGCAATCAATTAAAAAAGTATTAAGACCCTGGGTGGGCTACATAAACTATGTCCACAGACCTAATCTGGCTTATGGTACCCTTTTTATGACCTCTGATTTCTAGAAACTTCAGTGATATCATATCACTTGCAAGACTCACTAAAGCAATCATGGATGAGTCCAATACCAAGGAGGCAGAGGGGAGACTTCATCTCACATTTGAGGCATAGCCCACACACCAGAAGGAAGCTTTCCTGTCAAACCTGTTGTGACAACTTGGCAGGGAGTGTTCCCCTCTAGTTTGCATTCCTGTTTTCTGTTTCTCATAGGGGCCATCAATCAGGCAGGGTATGGCCAGGTCTCCAAGGCAATAGTACTTCCTAGTGTCAGCAGAACTCCAGCTGTTGGCTGTGTCTTTAATAGTGACAGATGGCTTTCTTTTCCCCCCACGTTTCTCCATTTTTTTGGTGATTGCCAATTAGTTTCACAGCTTTTGGTCCTGGAGACAGAAATAAATCAAAGTAAAAGATTTCTGTTGGATTCCAGCCAAGGATTCTGGAAATTATAGAGTCAGTGGTTGTAGAAACCATCTGGTCCACTTCTTCATATTACAGATGAGGAAACTGAGGTCTGGGAGGTTAAGTCATTGACTCACTGGCAGATGAGGACTTGGGAGTTCACAAGGACTGTCTAAGACTGTAGTATACTGGGTTCCATAAGGAATTCAGTTGGAAAGTTTGGTCTCCATTGATACTTGTATTGGAAAGGACTTTCAGTCTCTTGTTTTATATACTGAAAGGAAGCGTGGTAGCTGAAGGAAATTATGATGATGTTATTGGGAAAGAGCTGATGCATTTTAGGTTTATAACTGGTATTGTGGACTTGGCCTATACAGGCCAGTGCTATAAGCCAACAATGTCGAAGAGGGAAGGCAGAATCTTTTACCACTGGAGGGGATTAAGAGGGTATTTCAAAGAAGTCTGTTCATCCATCCTAGTACAGTCTTTCTCGTCTTCAACATCAGCAACTTTCTAGGCATTCAGGCCCCTATCTTCAGGCTTATGGGGTTCCAGTTGCCCTGGGTCATGGGTCAAAAGACTCATGGAGTATATAATTCAGACACCACTGAGCAAATTGGGGAAGAGTCAAATGATGTCACTCTTGCTGGACGATGCCCAGGCTCATCACTGGCTGCTGAGTGTTGTTTATTAAGGGGCTGAGAAGGACAGCTGGTACATGGCAGAGGAAATAGTATGGTTCAACCTCCACTAGGAATCAGAGGGTCTCTAGACACTGACTCAGCTCCTGAAACTGCCTGGTGCTTCCAATGACCTCACCCAGGCAGACTCTGAGGAGCTTCCTGACACTAACTCTGCTGCTGATGACACGGTTCTTTCCAGCTTCCTCACTCCCCACTTCTTCCCCGGCCTCCCCCAAACACACACACCTCTTCCTGGTCTATTCTTTCCCAGTGCTCTAGGAATGGGATGGGGATGGCCAGCTCTTCATCCCCAAATCTATTATTGATCATAAAATGTTTCTTTTTTGCTTTCAAAATGCCCAGGCTCTTGCAAAGAAAGCCTTTTATTTTAAAAACAATTGTCTTCCCCAAGGGCTGCAGAAGTGTGTTTTGAAATTCAAGGCTGTGCAGCCATCCTTTCTTAACACAGTGCAATTCTGCTGTAACAATCCTACCCTGAGGGGAGCATACAGAACAGAAGGCCCTTATTGCTGTGTGAGTGGAGGGGACGGGAGGGCAGTGAAAGAAACTGCAGACGCGTAATACACATGTTAATGTGAAACTTTTTATCTGGATACATAGAGAATTTCGATCACCTCCTATCTATCCCTGATGTTCGCAAACTGTACAGATAATTAAAGAGACCGGGGTCTTGTTTCCTAAATTAGACAGACTCATGCTTAACTTTCCCTTCAAATGTTGTGTTATAGTGATTTGAGTATAAATGATTTCACCCAAGAGGGGGAATGCATAGACATTTTCTATAGGAATAATATTCTTGCAAAGTAGCACTGGTTCTTTGCCCCTGTGTTTTCAGAGGTTGCATTAAGGTGGGTTAGTTCAGGCATTTTCCTGCCAAGAACAGACAGAATTTGAGGAAGGCCCTCATGGCTGAACAGAGGAGTGAGAAAAAGAGCATATTCAGAAACCCACACAGGGGCCTGAGTGGAATGTATTGTCTGTGAGGGATGTATTGTCAGAAATGGTTCTAGTAATTTAGTATCAAATATGTCCTTGAAGAAAATCTTCTGTGTTTTTAATTTAGATATGAGATAGAGTTTGAGTAATTGTCAGCCTCCCTACTGGGAAAAAAATCCTGCAATGACCTCATTATTATTAATATTATTTTCAACTTCTGTTTCCGTTATTCCAGGGTAGATATATTATCTGATTAATAGTCCATTTCTGATTAGGGGCTTGTGGTGGTAAGAGGTGGTCATCTATTGCTTTATTTGAGCAAGTTCTAAGGGAATTGGAAGGTCCTTCTAGGATTGTGGATTTCCCCATTTTGTTAGTTTTAAAGTTGACTACATCTTAAAGTTGGCCCCTGACCTCCCTAGACAGCTCTGGCTTCCCCAGGCTCACTAACCGCTGGCTGAGCCTCATTTCCTGCCTGAGTTATGCCTCACCTCAGCCTCAGGCCGCCTTCTGTTCTGCTAGGGCCTGGAGTTAGTCATGTGGCCTTAGGTACCAGGGTCTTCTCACACCGAGCTCCACTGACCCTGCTGCAATGTCTTAGTCTGTGTGTGTGTGTGTGGAATCCTAATACTCTGCCTTACTTTTTGACTGATTATTTGAGGAAGTTGATCCCTTTGTCACAGCTACTGACTAAAGTCCTAGTATAAGAGACCAAATGCCAAAAAAATGCTCTAGGACTTTGAATGTCTGCTTCCCCAAGACTACCGTCAGATATCCATGGGTAATTTCTTTAGGTTTCAACTCTTCTCTCTCATCAACATAGGACTATGTCTAAGGGGCTAATGGTGGGCTTTGAAGTCAAACTTCCTGGGACTATATCTTGCTTCTACCCCTTGACAGCTGTGTGACCTCGGGCTGTGTTCATTAGCATTGGGCTTCCTTCTCTGTCTCGGAGGACAATAGTTGCCACGTAGTGGGCATGGACTGTCACTTACCAGCACCCATCCCTCTGTTGTTTCCTTCCATCTGCAGTCCAGTTTTGTTCAGCTCTCCATCTTCCTCCTTAGAGCCATGCACCTCCTGCTTCAAAAATGGGAGCACGTCCCAGTTATATCCACTGAGAAGTGAGGGGAGGTCTTCTAGTGTGCAGTACACTGATCCTTAAGAGAGTGACGAGAGGAGAACCTTTCCATCTAGATGATGGGTGTGACAACCCGAAGCTTCTGTAGCCATTTTGCTACACTCTGAGGTTGCAGCCAACACTGAGGATGGAAGATCATGAGGACAGATGGAAATCTAGGTCTTTGATGACATGGTTAAAGCACTGAATCAACCCAATCCTAAAGTCTGCCCTACTTCTGAACTTTCTCTTATTAAGAGAATAGATTTCTTTCCTGGTTAAATCATTTTGAGTTGGGGGTTCTGTTTCTTCCAGCCCAATGAATAGTAACTTGCTATTTGAGTCACTGGGAATACCAAATAAGAATAAAGCATTTAAAGTACTAAGCATATATATTCAGCACACATTACAAATTATTGTGAATATTATTTTTATTCCAACCCATCTGACCTTCGCAGGCCTGCCTTGGGGCCACACCTATCTTCTTAGACACTGACTCACTTAGTCCTGGCATGTGTGTTCTCCATAAGTCTCTTCCTGCCAAAATCCTAGCAGGTTCCATTCTCAATCCTTCCTGAGCTATGGTTGCCAGAAGAGGGAAGAATATGTTTTTATGTCCAGAGGAAACATTAGAGGTTGCCCTCAGAGATACCTCTAGACAGAACAAGTGGGACTAAAAGATGTGATTCATTCCTTGAGTCTGCGGGCACTGGGTAGAATACATCTTGGGCTCCTGTTTGTGTACATCCTCACTATTGCTATTACCTCTTTTAGGATTTTTCCACATGCTGCTCAGTTTCTATTCATTTGTGAATCCTTGGACCCAGCTGGGTTTTCATTTACTATATGATATTTTTCTTTGCTTTCTTTTTTTTTTCCTTTTTGTCTTTTTTCATGACCGGTAACGGGATCGCAACCCTCAGTGTTGCACCCACCCGTACCGCGACCGGCAACGGGATCGCAACCCTCGGTGTCACGCCTGCACCGCGCTCAACCAGTGAGCGGACCGGTCTCCATATGGGATCTGAACCCTCGGTGGGAGCGCGGTGGCCAAGTGCGCCACCGAGCCGGCCCCTTTGCTTTATTTTTCAGTCTGGTCTCAGCTGGACATGTTTTCTGTTATTCTGGTTCAAGGAGCCACCAGTAAGGCCCTTAGCTTTTTGCCTATCAATCTTTAGGACTCATCTTCTACCTGTGTTCCCTTTATTTCTTCCCTTCCCTGCTCATCCACATATAGACACACACAGACCTGAGGTATAATCTGTGAAGTTGCCACACTTGGGCATCCTCAACTATCTCACACAGATACAAGGGTACTTCAAAACGTTCATGGAAAGATTTGTATTATCTTTCAATTCTATTTTTCCATGAATGTTTTAAAGTGCCCCGTATTTTGTCATACAGAACTAAAATGCATTTCTACTTATAATTAACAAGCATGAATTTATCCAACTAAAAATAACAAAGCATTGAACATTACTAAAGTACAGTATAATCTATGCATTGGATTTTCAAATTAATGTATGACTAGTGCTTTCTTATGTTTAGTCTATTCACAGCCGGGTTTTGAAGACTATGTTCATTTATCATTCCAGTTTATCAATGCCATTTTATCTCTCTGTGAGAGCCATGGGGTTAGGAATACCTCAGGTGACTGTGATGCTGTGATGTTCATGTTACCTTTTTGTTTTGTTTTTCAAAATGAATGTAAAGTTTTATGGAGAACTGAAAAGCCAAAAATTGAGAATTGGTACAGTCTTAAACAGAAACTGAAGAATTTCATGTGTCAGCTGTCAGAGCAGGAATAATAATATTTTAAACCCTATTAGAATTCTATAATTAGGGAGCAGTTATCCCAGCTTTAAGAATATTGTAATTGGGTGATATCAGCTGGGAGATGGGTTAAGTAGGGAGTTATCATGACCGGATTTAAACTTCTTATTTCTTAAGCTAATTCAAGGTTTAATTTTAGAGGAATGAATCTGTAGTGTTTTCACAAGGGGAAAACACACATCCCCGATTCCTTACCAGGTCTGATAATAATGCCTTACATGAGTATCATCTTTTAGGTTATCTCACTGACATCACCTTGAAGTTCAAAAATATGCTCTGTTGCTAAAGATAGCACTTCCAGTTGTCTGTCATAGTGTATAGGAAGTGGCCTAGAAAAAAATATAAATTTACAGTAATCCTCAAAGTCCCCTTGGCCAGCAGTTTTACCATCAATGTTTTTGCCTAGATATGAACAAACTGTTCCTCAGATGATCAGACAATTAGAATGTTTCTGCTGTTTCTTTCTGGCTCTTTCTCTGAATGGATAAAAAGCAGTAAAAGAGATTGTGGAGACAGTTATGAAACAGCTATCAGAATTTACATTTATACGCTCATTTGCACTTTACAGTCAGTAGTACTTAAGCTCTACTGCATATGAGAATCACCTGGGAATGTTTTCAACAAATTCCAGTGTCCAGGTTCCATCCCAGACCAACCTCAGTATTCAGTGAGCTCCCCGGGTGATTCCAAAGTGCAGCCAGGATGAAAACCTCTGCTCACAGTGGCCCCTTTTGCACACTGGCTGAGGACCCGTAACTTTGACTTAACTGAAGGTAATCGTCAGGAGTAAGTTTTGGAGGCAACATTTGAATGCAAATCTGGTAGCATCCAAGCTTAATGCTCTTTTGCCTACACTTTCCAGCATCTCATGTTTGAATAAATAATCCTTGGGAAATTGGAAGCAGCACATAGGAATTAATATATTTAAAGTGCTTGGCACACTATTTGTGTTAACTTTCTATTCTATTGTATTCTTTTCTGTTTTATTTCATTTCTTATGTGGCTGATTTTCTAGAAACTATACCATCATGAAAAGGCAGTCATGCCTGTTGCTTTGGTTGAGATCCAGTGTTGTAGGATGCATGTTGTTAGATCAGTGGTTGTTTCCTACATGTCTCCAGGAATCCAGCTGGATGTTTAGTTGTGTTGAGGCTTTCCTGCCCCTGTTGCACGTTTTCCATGTATACACTCCCAGAAACAGGTGTGAAGTTGGTCACCATGATGTTCAGGGCTGAACAGCAGGTGCATTTGCCACCCCCAGCTGGGGCCTGCAGGTGGTCAAGCTGCAGCTCTCTCTACCTCCCTTCTCCTTTCCTAGGCTGCTGGGCTGTGGTCATTAGCATTTAGATAAATAAAGAGATTAGGTTCTTGGGTTTGTGCAGCCAATTTCCCCTTACCATTTCTAAACCTCAGGAGATTGCCTGATGTGACAGAAAACATTCCAAGCGAGTCTGAATTTTAAGGAGGAAATGAAGCAGTTGGCTTGTGTGAGAGCAACAGGGTGGAACACGAACTTTTTTGTCCTCCTGGTCATTGAATCTCGAGGGAGAGGCCACGCCATTTAGGCTCCTCTTCCTGCTGAGATTCACTGAGAGGATTACCTGTTACTGAAGGTAAAGATGGAGGGTGCGGAGGAGAAGGAAAGAGCAGGGGAAGTGAAGGAGGTCTAAGCCATGGGAAAGCACCTTACAAGGATGTGGCAGGCTAACCACTGGCGTTGGGAGGCACAGAGGGAAAGACAGTGCTTTCATGTTTTCCAATAACAGTGTTCAGGTAGTCTCAGCAATGACTTCCTCCCCCTGGACCAGCATGCAGCATTTCAGGTTGACAGGAGGGACAGGATGAGACAGTCGAGGCTGTGGGTCTGCTTTGTCTCCAAGGGTTTTCAAGTCTATAGAGCTCAGTTTATTTGTCTCTCTTAACAATCAATTTCCAGGCTGCTGTGGTGGATGTGCTTGGTTGGTGATGAGGGCCGCTGGAAGAGGTGTCCTAGCAGTGCTGGCGGGTGGGGATTTTCTGCTGGCCTGATTTAAAGTGCAGAACACATTTTGGGGAGGAGCAGGAGTAAAAAAAAAAAAAAAAAAAAAAAATTACTGTGCCTGTAGGGAGGTAGCTTCTGACAAATCTTTGTCTCTGCCTCATTCTGGCAACTCCTTGGAAGGGATACTGTAGGAAATTGTGCAGGTAGCCTGACTCCAAAGAGGGAAATATAGAAATTTCTCTGAGAGTAAAATAATCACAAATGCAACCATCACAGTTCTGTGGTTGAGTGAGCAGCCTCAGGAAACAGACATACCTGTGGTTACAAACCAGGTATTAATTTATTAATATAAATTCATTAATTTAGTCTCTCCAAACTTTATTATCTGTACATAAGGGCCGTAAGAGCAAGAGCAGTGTTTCTCAAATTTTATTTGCATCAAAATCACCAGGTGGGCTTGTTAAATATAGATTGCTGGGCTTCATCCCAGAGTTTCTGGTTTAGAAGGTCAGGGATGGAGTTTGAGAATCTGCATTTCTAACTAGTTCCCTAGCGATGTTGATGCTGCTAGTCTGGGGACCACATTCATTCATTCCATGGATATTCATTAAATCATGTGCCTGGCACTTATCTAGTCACTAGGGTAGTGAGCAAAACAAAGTTCTTGTCCTCATGAACTTTACATCTAGTGGTAAATAAGTAAATATTTAGCAAAATAAGTAAAATTTAGTCCTCATGAACTTTACTTCTAGTGGTAAATACATAAATATTTTGTAAAATAAGTAAACATCTAGCATAATAAGTAACATAAAGGAGGATAAGGACTGCGTCAAATTATGGTGGAGATATTATTCTACATACAGTGGTCAGGGTAGAAGTCACCAATAGGTTGACATTTGAGCACAAACCTGAAAGAGGCAAGAAATATCTGGGGAAGAGCATTTTAGGCAAGAAAACAATGAGTCAAAAGGTTTTGAGGCAGGAGTGTGCTATATGCATGTGAAGAACAGTGAGGAGGCCACAACGGCTGGATGAGGAGTGATCATGGGAGACAGTGGAGGGGGTGAGGTCAGAAAAATGTAGTTGGGGGAGGTAATGCCTCCAGGACATTGAAATGGGCAGTTGAGATGGGAAGCCAGTGGAGACTTTGATCAGAGGGAGGACCTGACCTGACTACCATTATAAAAGATCTGCTCTGGCTGCTGTGTTGAGAATGGACTGTAGTGCAGTGAGGATGGGAGCATGGAGACCGGGTAGGAGGCCACTGCAATATCCTAGGTGATACATAATCGGAACTTGGACGAGGTTAGGAGAAGTGGTTGAAAATCTCAATACATTATATAGGCAGAGCTAACAGGATTTACTTATGGAGGATTTGATGTGAGATAAGGGAGAATAAAGAGAAGTCAAGAATCACTCCAAAGTTGGCTTGGATGCCTAGAAAGATGAGGATGCTATTGGCACACACAAGGAAGACGGCAAGAAGCAAGTTGTATAGGAAAGGGTTAACCAGCTGGCCTGAGTTCTTCACATCCTACACACTCCAAAGAGAGGCCTGTCTTCAGGACTGCCCTTGTCCAGCTCCTGGGAGATAACCTCTCAGCCCTTAGAATCTGCCTGGTAACAGTGCTTTTGTATGTCTGCAGGCTTGGACCACACTGTACCACTGTGGCCAGGTAAGTTTATGGGAACAATGTGATTGTGGCAAATGACTCTTTTTGCTCTTGGGAGGCTGGAGTCTGAGTAACTGAGGTCAGTGACTCCTATGGTGAATGTCTGTAAGACTGATGCTCAATAAAGCTCCTGAGTCCTAAGGTTCAGGTGAACTTCCCTGGGTGGCAATACTGTGCACATCTTGTCACACATCATTGCTGGGTGAATGATGTGTGTCCCCACATGACCCCACTGGGAGGAACACCTGGAAGCTTGCATCTGGTTTCTCCTGGACTATCACTCCATGCACATTTTCCCTTTGCTGATTTTGGTCTGCATCCTTTTTCTGTAATAAGCCATAGCCGTAAATAGAACAGGTTTTCTAATTCCTGTGAGTGCTTCTAGGGAGTCATCAAGCCAGAGCATGGCCTTGGGGACCCCCGACACACAGTGTGCAAGGGAAAACTGAGAATTTGATTTTGTTCATGTTAAGTTTTAGACAGCTATTAGAAATCCAAGTGGAGATGTTGGCTAAGCAGCTGGAGGTATGCGTCTGGAGTTCCTGGGAACAATTCAGGTTGGAGATATGTGTGAAAGCTGGTTGTAGTGAAAAATCTCTTGCTCTTTATAGTTCTCAGTGTCCTCATTTTTCCCAATAGGTTTGGACTAGCATTCCTTCCAGAGGCAATATTTAGAATTTTGGGCTCTATTTATACTGTAGTATGATGGGTTTCAACTTCTTTCTTAGGAGCATGTTTTCAGTATAGTAAGTAAAAAGCATGACACTGCTGAGTTGCTGGGAAGTAAGGCAGTGAGTGGACCCGGGAGGGCACTGTCTGGAGAGGAACTGAATTTGTTTCAAGATTTGCAGCTCTCCATCCCTGTCTTACAGTCATTCAGTGTTAGGCTACCTTCTACCACCACCCTAGTTCTTTGCTTGAGGCGTAACAGAAAATGGTAATTGGACAAGTAATAATGAAAGACAAAGACACAAGGGGGATTGCTCTGCCTGAGCCCCTCCTCTGTTCTGTTTTAGGCATTTGTGAGCAAAATACTTTTTTCCATAAGGGCTGAAAAATCCATAGTGTGGGTGAACAGGTTCTTGATCACTGCCCACATTCAATATAGACATCATGGTAAGATAAACTCGATGAAGACAATTGAGTGTGAGATATTACGATCACTTAGCACAATTTTTAAAAATTTATTTTATTTTTTATTGGTTATTAATATTCATGGGATACAAAGCTGATTGTCAACACTCATGCCCAAGACGTGATGGCCAGATCCATACTGCCAGCATGCCCATTACCACAAATTGCCATTATACTCCATGTCCCACACCCAATTGTCCCCGACCTCCCTCCTCATCTCCCTTTCCCCAACTCCACTTTGTATCCCTAGGTATGTTCTCTCCCTCTGCAAATCCAATTCACCACTGTGGTCTTTCTTTCTTTCCTTCTTTTCCTCTTAGCTCCAACTTATGAGTGAATACATGTGGTATTTTTCCCTCTGTGCTTTGATTATTTCACTCAACATAAGTTTCTCCAAGCTCATCCATGTTGTTGTGAATGGCAGACTTTCATTCTTTTTTATGGCACAGTAGTATTCCATGGTGTATATATACCACATTTTCCTTATCTAGTCATCCACAATGGACATTTAGGTTGGTTCCATATCTTTGCTATTGTGATGAACATGGGAGTGCAGGTATCCCTTTGACATGATGTTTTCCTCTCCTTTGGGTATATACATAGAAGTGGGATTGCTGAATCATATGGTATATCTATCTGTAGTTGTTTGAGAAACCTCCATACTATTTTCCATAGTGGTTGTACTAATTTACAGTCCAAGCAACAGTGTAAGAACATTCCCTTCTTTCCACATCCTCACCAGCATTTGTTATTCTCTGTCTTTTTGATTATAGCCAGTCTAACTGGGGTGAGATGGATCTCACTGTGGTTTTAATTTGCATTTCCCTGATGACTAAAGATGTTGAGCATTTTTTCATGTATCTGTTGGCCATTTGTATGTCTTCCCTAGAAAAATGTCTATTCAGTTTTTTTGCCCATTTTTAAATTGGGTAATTTGGTTTTTTACTGTGTAATTGTTTGAGTTCCTTGTATATTCTGGATATTAATCAGTTGTTGGATGCATAGTTAGCAAAAATTTTCTCCCACTCTGTAGGTTGTTGTTTTACTCTGTCGATTGTTTCCTTTGCTGTGCAGAAGCTTTTTAGTTTGATATAGTCCCATTTGTTTATATTTTCTTTTGTTGCTTGTGCTTTTGGGCTCTTGTTCATAAAGTCTGTGCCCAGACCTAGTTCTTGAAGTGTTTCATCTATGTTTTCCCTTGGTAGTTTTACAGTTTCAGGTCTTATAATTAAGTCTTCAATCCATTTGAGTTGATTTTAGTATATGGTGACAGGTACATGTCTAGTTTCATTCTTCTGCATATGAATATCCAATTTTCCCAGTAGCAATTATTGAAGAGGCAGTCTTTTCCCAATGTATGTTTTTGTTGCCTTTGTCCAATATCAGATGGCTGTAAGCCTGAGGAGTGATTTCTGGGTTCTCTATTCTGCTCCATTGGTCTAAATGTCTATTTTTATGCCAGTACCATGCTGTTTTGGTTACTATAGCTTTGTAGTATAATTTGAAGTCAGGTAGTGTTGTGCCTCTGGCTTTATTTTTTTTTTTGCTCAGGATTGCTTTGGCTATTCAGGGTCTTTTGTTCTTCCATATTAATGTTAAGATTGTTTTTTCAATTTCTGTGAAGAATGTCATTGGTATTTTGATGGGGATTGCATTAATCTGTAGATCACTTTGGGTAGTATAGACATTTTCACAATGTTAATTCTTCCAATCTGAGAGCATGGAATATCTTTCCATCTTTTTCTGTCTTTAATTTCTTTCAATAGTGGTTTTTAGTTCTCATTGTAGAAATCTTTCACCTCCTTGGTTAAATTGATTTCTAGGCATTTTATTTTATTTTTTGTGACTGTTATAAATGGGCTTACTTTCTTTAGTTCTCTTTCTCTTAGCTCCTTATTGAAGAATATAAATGTAACTGACTTTGGGGCATTTATTTTGTATCCTGCAACATTACTGAAATTATTAACCAGCTCTAGGAATTTATTGTTAGATTCTTTAGGTTTTTCTATATATAGTATCATGTCATCTGCAAATAGGGACAGTTTGACTTCATCTTTTCCAATTTGGATGCCCTTTATTTCTTTCTCTTGCCTGATTGCTCTGGCTAGTACCTCCAGTACTATGTTAAATAGAAGTGGTGAGAGTGGGCATCCTTGTCTGTTTCCTGTTCTTAAGGGAAAATCCTTCAGTTTTTCCCCATTCAGAGGGATATCTGTGGTGAGCTTGTCATAGATGGCTTTATTGTATTGAGATACTTTCCTTCTATTCCTAATTTGTTGGGAGTCTTTATCATGAAAGGTTGTTGAATTTTGTCAAATGCTTTTTCAGCATCTATTGAGATAATCATATGGTTTTTGTTCTTGATTCTGTTGATGTGATATATCACATTAATTGACTTTTGTATGTTGAACCATCCTTGCATCCCTGGGATGAATCCCACTTGATTATGGTGTGTAATTTTTTGATGTGTTGCTGTATTCTGATTGCTAATATTTTGATGAGGATTTGTGTGTTTATGTTCATCAAGGTTATTGGCCTGTAATTTTCTTTTTTTGTTGTATCTTTATCTAGTTTTGGTATCAAAGTTATGTTGGCTTCCTAGAATGAATTTGGGAGAATGGCTTCTCTTTCAATCTTTTGGAATAGTTTGAGGAGAATTGGTATTAATTCCTCTTTAAACATTTGATAGAATTCAGCTGTAAAGCCATCTGGACCTGGACTTGTCTTTGTTAGAAGATTGCTGATTACCATTTCAATCTTGTAGCTTGTTATTGGTCTATTCAGGTTTTCTATCTCTTCTTGGTTCAGTCTGAGTAGTTTGTATGTGTCCAGAATCTTATCCGTTTCTTCCACGTTTTCATATTTGTTGTTATACAGTTGTTTATAATAGTCTCTAGTCATTCTTTTTATTTCTGTGGTATCAGCTGAAATGTCTCCTTTTTCATTTCTGATTTTTGTTATTTGGGTCTTCTCTTTTTTTTTTTTTTTTTTTTTTTTTTTTGTTGTTGTTAACCTAGCTAATGGTTTGTCTATTTTATTTATCTTCTCAAAAACCCAACTTTTTTTCATTGATCTTTTGTATTGTTTTGGGGGTCTCTATTTCATTTAGTTCTGTCCTGATCTTGATTATTTCTTTCTGTCTACTACTTTTGGGATTGGATTGCTGTTTTTCTAGTTCTTTGAGGCATAATGTTAGATCGTTTATTTGAAGCCTTTCCATTCTTTTGATGTAAGTGTTTATTGCAATAAACTTTCCTCTTAGTACTACTTTTGCAATATCCCACAGGTTTTGGTATAATGTATCTTTATTTCCATTAGTTTAAGGAAAGTTTTTGATTTCCTGTTTAATTTCTTCTTGGACCCATAGGTAATTCAAGGAGCCTATTTTTTAGTTTCTATGTATTTGTATAGTTTCCAGAGTTTTGCTTCTTATTGATTTCCAGTTTTAGTCCATTGTGGTCCAAAAAGATACTTGGAATGTTTTCAATTTTTAAAAATTTGCTGAGACTAGATTTGTGACCTGACATGTAATCTATCCTGGAGAATGTTCTATGTGCTGATGAGAAAAAAGTATATTCTGTAGTTGTTGGCAGAAATGTTCTGTAAATATCTGCCAGGTCCAGTTGGTCTGAGGTGTAGTTTAAATCCTGTGTCTGTTAATTTTTTGCATCAAAGATCTGTCCCATACCAAGAGAAGGGTGTTCAGGTCACCCACTATCATCGTATTAGGGCCTATTTCAATCTTTAGGTCTAAGGGTGTTTGCTTTATATATCTGGGTGTTTCAGAATTGGATGCATACATGTTTATGAATGTTATATCTTCTAGCTGGATAGATTCCTTTATCATTTTATAGTGGCCTTCTTTGTCTCTCTTTATCGTTTTTGGTTTAAAGTTAATTTTATCTGATGTAAGAATAGCTACTCCTGCTTGTTTTTGGTTTCCATTTGCATGGTATATCTTTTTCCATCCCTTCACTTTTAATCTGTGTGTATCTTTACAGGTCAGGTAAGTCTCTCAAAGACAGCTTATACTTGGGTCTAGCTTTTTAATCCAATCAGTCAGTCTGTGTCACTTGAATGAGGAGTTTAATACATTCACATTTAGGGGTGTTATTGACAGATATTGTTTAACTCCTATCATTTAATTGCTTTCTGTTTAGACGTTTTAAATATCTTTTGATCATTAGTCCCCTGTTTATTTCTCTTCTTCAATGTTAGTTGGAAATTTGAGGTGGCATGTTTTAGCTTCTTTCTCTTTCTCTTTTCATTTTTGTTTTAACAGTTGGTTTTGCTCTTTCTTGTGTATCCATGATAGTGATCATTGTTATTATCGTTAGTGGGAACTTCTTACAGGACTGGTCATGTTGTGCTGAACTCCCACAATTTTTGTTTGTCTGGGAAATACACTGTTTCTCCCTCATTTCTGAAGGAGAGCTTTGCTGGGTAAAGAATTCTTGGCTGGCAATTTTTTTTCCTTTAGTATTTTGAATATATCATTCCACTTTCTTCTAGCCTGTAGGTTTTCAGTTGAAAAATCTGCTGTTAGTCTGATGGAGGTTTCCTTGTAGGTCACTTGACACTTTTCTCTTGCTGCTTTTAAAATTTTCTCTTCATCTTTGAACTTTGTAAATTTGACTATAATGTGACTTGGAGAGGATATTTTTGGAATGAATCTATTTGGGGACCTTTGAGCTTCCTGGATCTGTGGGTTTGTATCTCTCCCTACACCTAGGAAGTTTTCTGTTATTTCCTTGAATAGGCTTTCAATGCCTTTTCCTTTCTCCTCCCTTTCTGGAACTCCCACAATTCAGATGTTAGAGTGCTTGAGGTTGTCTGCTATCTCTCTTAGATTTTCTCCTTTATTTTAAATTCTTTTTTCCTTTTTTTTTTTTGGTCTGCCTGGGTTATTTCAAAAAGGCCATCTTTGAGACCTGAAATTCTTTCTTCTGCTTGCTCTAACCTGCTACTCAAACTCTCTGTCATGTTTTTTATTTCATTGAGTGAATCTTTCATTTTTAGGAGTTCTGCTACACTCTTTTTTAAGGTATTAATCTCTTTGTAAATTTCCTCCTTCATATTTTGGATATTTTTTCTTTTTTCATTGTGTTCTCTAATTGAGTCTTCTCATCTCTTTAAGATTTCTAAAGATTATTGCTCAGAATTCTTTTTCAGACATTTCAAGGGTTCCCTGTTCTATGGGGTCTGGTATTTGAGCATTACTATATTCCTTCAGTGGTGTCATATCTTCTTGTTTGTTTGCAGTTGTAGTATTTTTTCCATTGGTGTTTGGTCATCTGGTTGAGGACTTGCTTCTATTACTCTGGGGTTGGCTATGAGGATAAAGATTTCCTCCTCTATTTGCAGGCTCTACTGGTGACTCTTCTTAAATCAGTGTACTCAAGTGAGTAGCAAGTTGCCTGTAGAGTGACCCTGGTTGCTACCTTTGACAATTTGACTATAATGTGTCTCAGGGAGGTTCTTTAAGACCGTATCTCTCCCAGTACTTGGGAAATTTCAGCTATTATTTCAGGCAAACTTTTTAAGAGTCAGATAGTAAAAGTTATAGGCTTTATGGACTACAGGGTCTCTTTTGAAACTATTGAACTCTGCTGTTGAACTGTGTACATAGTCATAGGCCATACTTAAATGGGTGAGGCTGTGTTACAATAAGCCTTTATTTACAAGAGCAGGTGGCTGCCATGTGCCTTAGTTAGCTGATCCCTGACCTATGTTGCCCAGTCCTTTAAAATACACTCTAAACATACTTCATAAACCATAAAATGTATTCTTTCATAAGGAATAGTGACTAAGACTAAGAAATACTAATATATACCACTCTGGTATAGTTAGCTTATTTTTTGTGTTTATTTCTGAGCCCTGTGCCCTTGTCAGTAGTTGTGGTAGCCTTCTGGAGCGTCTAAGACATGACCGTAATTTCATCCACTGCTGTAACTTGTCCCTATTGCCCTAAAACACCCACCATCATATCTCCCTCTTAGAGAACTGATGTTGCCCAAATTTCTACAAGTGAAGCCCCATAATTCATGGGACCGCTTTGAGACAGACTAAAGGAGAATATTTAACTAAGATGGGCTGCTAGATTTTCTTTGTATGGATTTTTGAAAAAGGATGAGAGTAAGTTATTTCTAAGGAGCTGATTTTGAAAGTCAGATTGACACAAAGGCTGAGTAAAGCTGCCATCTGGGGATGTATATGAGTGAGCATAGAACTTTTTCTGCAGAAAGAGAAGAGAAGAATGAAGAACACAGGCAATGAAAGCCTGGAGCTAGAGATCAGGAGGGTTCAGGAAGAGAGAAATGGGGATAGTCTAGTTCCCAGAGCCCAGCTGTACTTTTTACAATTGGATTCTTATGGAGTCTTATAATCAATTTAATTTTTCATGAGCTTTCTTAAATGGGTTTCTGTTCTTTGTATCTTTATAGTCTGCTGGTACTTACGATATTATATGAGCTACATTGTAAACTTTGAATAATGTTGCAGAGAAAGAAAATTTCTCTCATGAAATGTAGCATGGCCATTGTCCTAAGAGAGAAGTGGAGAGTTACAGAAAGATCATTGACTTTGGGTGAAGAAACATTTGGCTTTGAATCTTGGCTCTACCACATATTAGTATTGTGATTATGGGCTGATTATTTTAACTTTTTCAGCCTAAATGTCCTTATTTGTAAAATTGTTATATTAGTATCTATTTCATAAGATTGGGATGAAGATGAAATGAAACAATGTCAGTAGCGATCTTGGTACAATATGGCATTGTGCTGGCATTCAATGCAAACTAAATCTATAGACAGTGACCATCACTGTTGTTATAGAATCTAAGTGAGAGGGGTCAGTAGGCTTTCCTGGTGGAGGAATTATAGCAGATATTAGGTTGGAAGGGAAGAGAAAGCAGAACTTCTCTAAGTTTGGGAGAGGGATGGGAAGTGGGTTTGTTTATTAAACCACGGTACTACCCTGAGACTGGACCACATGAGTATATAAGTTCATAAGGGATACACAGGATACACACCCAATCTTCCCTACTAGATGGTATAACTCTTTGAGGGTACTGGGATCAAGGTAATGGAATTTGGAGGAGAAGGAAGCAGAGATAACAAATATAATATTATTAGAAAGAAGTGATAAAGGCCTCAATTGAGATTAAAAAAAATATCTCCACTGTCTGAAGTGGCTTTGAATAATGAACAGAGGGCAATAAACCAGTCCCAAAGTGGGGTGTGGGTAATCACTATTACTTAAGCATGCTGTATAGCTGGATCCTGGCTCATAATTAAGTCCAATTTATTTCTCACAGAACAAGGAGATCTGAATAAAAATCTCCTTACCTTTACAGTTATCTTGCCCACTCTCTTCCTGTGCTATATCTTCTGTTCAAAAATCTAAACTTATATGTTTTTTAATTTCTAGAGAACGAAGTTCTTTCTTTCACCTTCAAGGCTTTTGCATGCGTACATCCCTTTGTCTGGAACATTCTCCCCACTTCCCATTTTCACTCAGGCTCCTCTTCCCTGGGGCATGTTCATTTTGTCTGGTAAATCCTAAATTGTCCTCTAGGTGGAAGATTAGAATGTCACTCTGCTCTGCTCTATCTGCACTGGGTTGATTCTCCCACCTGCACACCTTTGCAGAGCCTTTATTTTCTCCTAACATAGTTTCTGTCACATGGTCTGGTAAGCCCGTGTTGACCATCTGCCTCTCTAACTATACTGAAAGTTCCTTGAGGGCAGGGATGTGTCCTCTCTGTGCTCACAACCCTCAGCACAAAGCTGACATTAAGACTTGCTAATGAATGAATGAATGAATGAATGAGAGGTCGGTACAAGTATGGGCCTGATGTAACAAAGTGGCTTTGGACGGAATACTGCCTTGTAAGAGTTTGGAGAGGGCATGGACCACGGGTATGGCCTGTTCCTGGAGATGGGTTGGGTGTTCTGCAGTTGCAGGACATCAGTAGCATGACCTGAGAAGCTAAAATTTACCTTCTGTTCCCTTAACCATGCTGGGCTTAAGCAGGGATTGCTATGGAGTGGAAAACAGAAAGACCCAAATAATTAAAAGTAAGACAAAGTGAAATTTAAATGTTGTCATTAGGGTCTGACTTTTATATACACAGTGGCCACAATGAACTGATTAGGAAGTTAATAAGCCTCTGATTTAAGCTAATATCTGGCTTGATTGCATCTCATCATCATTATTGCATATAAGAGATGAATTAAAATCAAACAGTTTCCATGTCAATATGAATTGACAATTGTGAAGACCTTGACTGGTTACCATCTATGCCCCTGCAAAACATACATCAACCTTCTCCCCAGGGAAATCACAACTTGTTGAGGCCTGAGGAAAGAAATCTGGGCTTGGCATCTACACTGGGATAACCAGGAATTTGGGGTGGGAAATAGTCTTGCAGATGATGCTGTCAACATTTAGATTTAAGTTCATGTTTATCAAGAGTCCCTCCCATGAAGTGAACTGAGTATATTGTGTATAACCTGAGAGTAAATCATTTTTATTTTGGTATCCAACTCTGAGGGCAGAGCCTCCTGGTGCTTGGCACAGTCTCTGACAGAGAAGGTACTCAGTATGAGTTTGTTGAGAGAATAAATGAATGAGTGAAGGAATAAAGTCCTGTCTGTTGAGTGGGGGCTGGGGGATGAGGAAGAACACACGAGCATTTCTTGCATACCTAAGTACCAGCTGATGTCACATAAAATAATGCATCCTGTCATTATAACATCTCTGTAAAATCAGAGAGATGTCCTGTTTTCCCCACAAACCTTTTCACCTTTTACCAACTCTGCGACCTTAAGAAAGGTTAACTGAATCTCCTTACATCTTAATCCTCCTCACCAGTAGAATGGAAATAAAAATACATAGCTTAAAAGGGTATTATCAGAATTAAATTAATAAGGTATACAAAAGTACTTGACAAATTGTGGACAAGCAATTAACGTTCAGTTTTTTCCTCAGTAAATATTTCTGGGGTAATTGAATGGTAGATTTAAAGATATTGACTTATCAGGGTACTTTGGCATGCCCTGCATATGATGATGCAGTCACACAATTTTTTGTTTAGTCCTTATGAAAAAGTGATCATGCAAAGAATTCCCCGAATCAAAAATGTGGGACATTCTGTATAGGAAATTTTACTGCCCTGGAGCGCCAGGAATATGAAATCCAGTTAGGGTAGCTACCAGACTGTAATTCATCCAGAAAAAAAGTGAGAAAGGACATTTTTAGGGAAGGTGGCACCCTCACCATGGCCACTCTCTTTCTGGGTGGCAATGCTGGGTGATCCAGCCTTTTGCAGTCAGAGGCTCCTCCCAGAGTAGAGCTCCACACTCCCAGGATGAAGGTGGAAATGCAGGCATCTGATGGCAAGTGAGTCCTGTGTGGATGTCTTTTTGTGTCAACGTGTTTGCCACCAGAAGGACTGTTGGACATTTCAGTGCCTTGTAGTGTCTGGTTGGAGAACACAGGATCAGTTTTCTCTTCATGTAGACCTTTATTGCCTGGCATACACCCATCTGTAGTGTATTGGAATTGCAAAATCGGGAATGACAAAACATGCAAAAGTGAATCACAGGTAAGAGTGATGGCTCAGAGATGACAAAATGGGCTGTAAGTGGAATGCAGTTTAAAATGAAACATGAACCATAACTAGACTCTCTTTCCCTGTTTCTTTCTTCCCTCTGCCCTACTCTCAATGCTTACCTAGGAAGAGAGGCAGAAGGCAATGTAGAGAATAACATGTACTCCATTCACACAGGCCATCTACGGGACTAATTCACAAAACCACACAACTGAGTGGAGGGAAAAAGAATGAAGGATGAAGTAGAATGAGGGCTGAAATGGATGTGTGAATTTTATTGCTGAAACCTGGCCTGTGTTATCCTGTCTTTGAGTCTGTAATAGGGAGTTGAAGGACAGGGTGAAATAGGAGGTGAAGGAGCTGTGGAAAATGGCACACTTTTGGCTTTTAGTTATAGAACAAATCATGCCAAGGCTGCAGTTCTAAGGAAGGAGTGACTGATCACGTATTGCACTGGCACAGTTGGGGTATCAGTTAGTTATTGCTATGTAACAAACCACCCCAAGCTTGTGGGCTTAAAATAACAATCATATTCTTGTTCATGTGTTTATTGGTCAGTTAGTTGAGATTGGGCTTGGCTGGCAGCTCTGCTTTTTGTTGTATCACTGGGCTTGGCTTCTTGCTGCATATTGGCATCAGATCTCTTTCACGTATATTCATTTGGGGAACAGGCTAAGGGGGCAGCAGTCACCTGGAGGGAAACTTCTCATGTTGATGGTGGAAGGGCAAGAAAAGGAAACAAATGATGCTTTTAAGACCTAAGCTTGGGATGGGCACACTGCTACTCCTGTCCACATTTCATTCTTGGCTATTCTCATGGCCAAGACCAATGGGAAGAGATAGAAAAGTACTTTGTGCTCTGGTAAGAAGAACTGCCCAATTAGATGGCAAAGGGTGTGGATACTAGGACGGGTAAAGAAATGGCTCCATTAATTCAACCACAATTCATATGTTCTCTAAACTTCTCATGTTGTGCTTTTAGAAGTGTCTTGGTGGGAATATTGGCTAGAGCTACTATACCCCACACTGGGGCAAGAACTCAAGTTTCATTTCTTTCAGCTGATTTGGCAGGAAGAGCAAGTTATTTCAAGAAAGGACAAGGTACAAACCCTCCATCCTGGAGGGTCACAGGATGAAAAGATTGAATTGCTGGTTTTTGTTACTTGGTTTAAATTGGTTATGAAGTAACTATTGCTCACTATGGGGGGTGGCTTATTGCAAAGTGTGATAGGCGTCTGTAAGAGGACTGACTATACACAGTTCAAGCCTCCCACAACAGAGCTGTTCCAGGAAATCTGGTGACAGGATAGATTTTCATTTAGTGGATTCTATTTCTCATCTTATGAATATGAACCTGTATAATGAGGGGAAAATCCACAAGTCCTTGATTAAATTTATTGAAAATTTATTTTAAAAAGTATCAATATAATTACTTTGTGTTTTCTGGGGTTTGAAATGTCAGTATGTTTTGCCTGCTGGAAGTTATAGATTTTCCATGGCAGCTTCTTCTCTGACACTTTGCTCTCCCTAGGGTCTTATCTTTGTCAATGTCTGACAGTCTGTCTCATTTTTTTTCTGCTGTAAGATTATTGACCTTGGTCTTCCAATTAAGAGATGGCCTTGCATTTAAGGTGACCTTACTATATTATTTTCCATTTCTATTTATTGTCCTTCATTTTTTTGTAATTATTTCACTTTTTTATTACAAAAGAAAATGTAGTTAAGGCAACCATAGAAAACAAATGTGCAGCTCAATGAATTGTTATAAGGTCAACACCCATAAAACCACACCCAGGTCAACAAAGACAATGTTTACAGCATCCCAGGAAGCTTCTATGTGCCTTGTCCCAATGAGGGCCTCTCTCTTTCCAAAAGTAAGCACCATCTTAACTTGTTTTTTCCTTTTTTTGTCTTTTTTCATGACCGGCAATGGATCGCAACCCTCGGTGTTGCGCCCGCACCTCGCTCAGCCAGTGAGTGGCTGGTCTGTACATGGGATCCGAACCCTCGGCGGGAGCGCCGTTGCGCTCCCAAGTGGCGCACTGTAGCAGTGCGCCACCAGGCCGGCCCCACCATCTTAACTTTTAAATACAATTTCTTTGCATTTCTTTATGGTTTTGTCACCCGAATGTTCATTACTTAATGCAATAGTTTAAATTTGCCCATTAAATTAAAAAAATGTATATTTTAAAGCATTTTTTAAAATTTACAGATTCCGCTTCTATCCTTTTCTTTTCCTTATATTTTATCTGCTAAAAACCTGTGCCATTTGACCTGTAGAATTTTGCACGGTCTGAATTTTATAGATTGCATAATCATGGTGTAGTTCAACTAGATCCCTCTGTATTTCCTGCAAATTTACAGTGGAATAAAGTTTTATCACATTCAACTTTATTCCCTTTGACCAGTCTCTAGGTGATGTTTTCTTTAATCAGGAGGCTTATAATGTCTGATTTATACTCTCTTTTTTTAGCAGGAGCTGATGCCTAAATCCATTAATTACTTAGGGGTTATAAAATAATGATATTCTGTCATTTTATTTGCATTTATTAGTTGGAATCATTTTATGAAGAAATACTTCTCCTCATCTGCTTTTTGGTTACCCAGTGGTACAGTTCATAAAGGAAAAAGTGTAGATTTTAAATTTGTTCCCTTTATTGACCAGTTTTTAAAACAATAAATTTGTTTTCTGTTATCCTTTGAAGGTGACTATAGTAGATACAGTTTTGTCTGCCTGGCTTGCTTTCCTAATATCCTTCTCTTGGATCTTTTGAGCTATTCCTTCCCCACTCTATTCAATCCTATTGGTATCATAATCACAGAGCCCCAACCACCCTTAACAAAGGTGGACACATGATCTGAATTGGCTAATAAGATTATTCCTTTATTGTAGCTACAGTGATTGGTACAAGTAGGAGCAGATGACCTAAACAGCGCTAATCAGAGATGTTACCAGTGTTGATTTATACACTTTGGGAGAGGGAGTGCTGGATTTGGGGGATGTTAGCTTCGCACTCCTGGTGGCCATCTTTTCTACTACATGGGGGTGACTGTCTAAAGAACAAAGCCACACAGAGACAAGCATGGCTAGCAAGATGGAGAGAGATACAAAGCCTGGATCCATCCGGACCTAAAGCTAGATGCATCCCGGCTCATCCCAGTCAATAAACCAAAAGTCAAGTCTCAAGATACTTACAACTTGAATTTTCAGGGTCAAGTTTATGAGATTGTTTTTTCACTGTGGTAGACTTAGCTAAAGCTGCTTTGGGAGAAGGGGAGAGAAAGAATAGAATAGAAACTAAAATTTTTTTAAAAAGAAGCAGTATGGAGAGAAAAAGCATCATTACAATGGGAGTTAGAATGAGGAATTTCCATCTCAAACACCAGAAACAGAACAGAAGGTATTCTAGGATAGAATAATTCCTGTAACCATGCTATGTAGATTGTGTTATTGATCCCAATTATTTATGCCTCTCTTTATCCATGTTTTTTGCCATGTGCCTGACAGTGCCGTCCCAATGTTGGCAAGGACTATTCTCTGCCTCTTGACTTTAGGTTTGGACATGTGATTTTGGTCAGTAGAATGAGATAGAGGTGATGATGTCCAGACCAAGACTAGGGCTCGAGAGGATTTGTTTTGCTTTTGCTCTTCTGCCTCTGCCATCATCACAAGAACCTATCTGGGCTAGTTACTAGTCCCAGGAGAAGGATGAGAGACATGTGGAGCAGCGCTGAACCCAGCCTAGATCAGCCAACTCCCCCAGAGTGAGCAAGCCCAGCCAGTTCACAGATTCATACGAACACATGATCGTCATTCTAAGCCACTGCTTTTGGGGGTGGTTTATTTCACAGCATTATTATGGCTATAATTAATGGATACACCTGTCAGCGTATTACCTACAGCTAACTTGAAGTTTAATCATGTTGGATACTTGTAAGTCTTCTAGAGATAGGATAGGGGACTTGGGAATCCTGTGTAGAATGGGGCATAAGGGAAAACCTGACTTTCTGCTTAAGGTGGAACTCAACAGAACTGGTGAGGAATTTCACTATGGTTAGGCAGAAATTGAGAATTTCTTACGGAATAAAACCTTGGATAAAACTTTGTGGGTGAAAAGAGGGTGAGGCTATGATTTATAAAAATTCTAATTATCTCCTAGTCATCTGATTCTGTCTATTGAAGAGCCTCCGGATGTCAGATTTGTTTTGCTTGTTGTTACCCCTTGTCTAGATCATTGTAGCATAAGCTCCTAGTTGGTCAGCAGCTTTCTTTTCCTGTAGTAGATACCCTGCTCCATCTGTCTACTCCCTTTCTGTTGTTAATGTCAGTCTATGTTAGCAAAGGCCCGACGTTTTTAGGGGCCTCTAAATGATGAGCAAGGTAGAAATGTAGCATTTTATTAATCCATAAATGGAAAAGCCAAGTACTTTTTCAGAGTGATTAAACTCAGCAGCTAATCCATTATTGAGGTAATTACTTTTTAATTTGCTGAAATGTTCGAGCACAGCTGGCTATGACACTGGGAAAAAATCGACTACTTGTGGGTATTAGAGGCAGAGGGATTAAACCAAATATGACAACAGCAAAATATTCTGCTCAGTATAGGAGGCCTGAGGATATTTGATGCTCTTTGGAACTTAGTAGGGTAATCCAGCTTTGAATGTACTAAGCCTGTGTCACTTCCACAGCCGTACTTCTTGGCACTCCCCTCAGCTTCTAAGGATAATCACACAGTGGGCCACCCCGCCACATTGACTGCAAATCACAAGGTGTGACTTTGAGTCACTTCTTCTCTTCAAATTCAGTGTTGTTACCTTAAAAGGAGCCTTTGTATGGAACAAATTCTAAGGTCAACTTCTGTACTAAAACTCTATGAGGCTGCAAAGGTCAGGATGGGGAGGTGGAACTCCAATATCACAAACAAGGACCAAGGAACCAATTAGAGCATGTGTGGACTTGAGTGATGGTCAAGAAAGTCTCCAGTAAGCCCTATTCTGGGCAAAGAAGTGCCTGAAACCATCAGGACACATTTTCCAAACTCTGGTTGCCTGCCCTTTTAGATATATTGGAGGCTCACACCAGTAAGAGGGAGATATTAGGGGCTAGGAGAAAAGGCAGGGCTAGAAGAGTCAGGAACTTCATAGAAATGAGTTTAAATCTCTCTGGCCTGTGGACTTTTGGGCCGTCCCCCTTGACTGCCTTTCTTTAGTTCTGTCTTGCCTGGTTTTGGACATGACATAGCAGATATAGCCCCTGCCTAGATTCAGATAGACTTGGATGCAAATTCCTTCTCTGTCACTTATTAACTGTATCATCTTAAGACAATCACTTAACCTCTGAGCTATTGTTTTCTTCATCTATAATGTTGGAAAAATAATGCCTGCATCACAGTGTTGTAAGTTTTAGTTTAAGTGATATACTGTACATAGCAAAAGGATAGCTTCAGCCAGACTGGGTCCACTGTGGGATTCAGCATATGATAAATTTATGGGTTGGCCCAGAAAAAATGTATTTTCATGGGCTCTAAGACACTTTTCAGACAAAAATTTATCTTATGATAAGAAGAAGACAGGCCTGATGAGCCTGATATTTGTATCAGTGAGGGATCAATCAGAAAAAAAGATCTGCTATGAATTCTAAGGGATTAAGACCTTGCACAGTCTTGACACTTATTAAGCAGTCTACTTAAGGCTGGTGCTTTTGTGTCTGCAGGGCTGGCAGCTAGGAAGGGAGGATTAAATGAAATGAAGCGTTAGAGGCCAAAAGCAATGGAATCCATGTCTGTCCCTCACTTATATAATCCCATTGATGAGGGTGACCTGCAGAAGATGCTGATGCCCTTTTCCATGGAGCTGAAAGAATACCTGGTCCAGAACCATGAGAAGCTGAAGGAGAAGATCTGGCAGGAGCTAAAAGAGCTCCAAACTCAGCTGCTGCCCCTCACCAGCCAGGTGAGCCAGCAGATCAGAGACAATGTGCATGAGCTTTATAGCACCTGGCTCCACATCCACCTTCAGAGCTTAACTAAATTGCTGTGGATACATGTTCACCTCACAGATCTCCAGAAAGTTTCTCTGTAGCCAACTTTAACCTAGAACGAGATATGAAAAAGAAATTTGAGATATATTGTTCAGCCTAGATAAGTTGACACAGTAAAAAGCCATCACCTCCATTAATAAAAACTTAGGAGGCTTGTGAGCACAGCAAGGGGGTTATGATTTGACCCTATGTCCAGCCTAACTAAGGCCTTGGAGAAAGAGGATGATGGTAAGTGAACCCTGAAACAGTGGATTCAATCTGTTCTGTTACTCATTGACATGCAAGCATCAGTGCTAACCCAGCTTAAAGGAGAGACATTTCTTCTCTGCTCACTTTCTCCAAATTGAACACAGTGAGGGTGCTTGAAAGGTGGTGAGCTTTTAGGTTTATCAACTGAAAGAATAAGTATCTTTGGTGAGGAAAAACAGACAAACAAACAAACAAAAAACCAAAAACAAAAACAGGACTTGGAAATGAATTCCAGAAGTGTAATCAAGTAGGTATCTTTTCCAGAATCAAAAAGTCACCCCCAAAGGGAGTAGGCACTCCCCTCATTCAGTTCACAGAAGTTGCCCAAAGCAGAGGCACCACATAGGGGTAGCCACAACTTGAGGATAGGCACAGCTAAAGGAATGCATCAAAAGAACTAGGGTAATCAACATTGCATAACTTTATAATAAAATTTTTAAAAACTTGGATGAAGTAAATAGTAGTCTAAAAAAATATAAATGATCAAAACTGATTTTTTGAAGAAAAAGAAAATGTGAAATACAAATAAATGATCAAAGCTGGCTTTGGAAGAAACAGAAAATCTATGTAGAGTAATTATCAAGGGCACAACTGGGAATGCTATAAAGACCTTCCCACTCAATAAAAATCCATCTCATGTAGTATAATTTACCATGGGCAAATTCTTCAAATCACTTAAGTGACAGATTATTTTGATTATATTAACTGTTCCAGAGCACAGAAAAATAAGGAAATGTTGTTGGTGTTCCACCTCGATCCCCTTCTCTCGTCCAGAGTACCCATCCCTGAGCTGCTGCAGGTGTTGGCAGCTAACAGCTCACACTTGCACCCTTCTCAGGAGAACTGCCTTGGCCTCAGGAAGCCTTCTCACCCAGGAATACCTGAGAGGTTACGCCCACTCCCCTGGAGATGCAAATGACTAACTATAGTCAGGGAACATAAGCACAGCTCCCTTGACGGGGACAGCTCTGTGGTACCACTTACATGCCAGAGTTCCCTGTGGGGTTAGGTAGAGGCTAGAGGAAGTGCAGTTCAAACAGATCATGGCATAACTGCTTCCCCTCACCCTGTCTTGCTTCTATTCCTGCCTTTCAGGTTTCTCTTGGCAGAAATCCCTCAAATCCATTGCACAGAATCTCTGTTTCAGGTCTTGCTTCTATGACCTAAAACAAGAAGCTTTTAAATTTTTTTCTGGAAATTAAGAATCGCTGATTTAAAAAGAAGAAAAAAAGTATCCTGAATAGGATAGCAGGAAAAAGTAGAGATCAATCTTACTTATGAATATTGGTTCAAAAATTCTAATAAAATAACTACAAATGGCCACAGCATGACCATATGGGTTTTATTTTATGAATGCCAGGATAACTCAATGTTTCAAAATCAAGTGCCATCATTCTCTTATTCATAGGTAAAAGAAAAAAGGGACACCCCCCAAAAAAAACCCAAAAAACATGATGGTATCATGCTAGCATATATATTTTTCAAAAACAAAACAAAGCAAAACCCTTTTCTTTTTATCTTTCATATCTGCTACAACTCTGTTATGAGTTGATCAACTTCCTCATGAGCATTATTGCCCTTATAATATGGCATTTCCTACAACACAGTACTATTTGGAAATGTAAATATTTGGAGTGTAAAGGAGAGAAAGCATTGAAATGGGGGACCTGGGAAGGAAAATTTGTTGCCTATAGCATGCATGGGTCCTCCGGGCTAGGCTACAGCCATTTTTACAAGTTCTGATGCTGAACTTTTGTGCCAAGGAGCCTGGAATCTGAGGACAGTGTAGTAAATTGACAAAATGGCCTGGGGCTGCTTGGAGAGAACAATCCTTGCATGTATAAATGGAGATAAGAGAAGGGAAGTTACAAGATTTGGCAAGGCTCCAAGATATGAAAGCAGTTACTTGGAAGGGATAAAGAACATTGAAGCTGTGCTTCAACACAGGCTTTAGAAGTCTGAGGTAGCCCCAGGTATGAGAGAGGGTCACTCAGAAGAGACAGCTACTCTGAATGATCACTATCATATGGCAATCTTTTGGGACAAACCTGACCTTTCATAGAAACACCCTATTAGGGATAAAATTTTTTGGTAACTACTTTTTTCTTTTTATACAAATAAAACAAGTTTATTTTAGAAAACAGAGATAAGCAAGAAATGTGGAGATGAATATCACGTGTAATTCTAGCATCCCAGAAAATATCACTGTTATCATTTTGCTATGTTTCCTTCTAGGCTCTCTAACTTGCTTTCTAGCTGTCTATTTACTGAGCTGTTGGTCTACCCAGGTGTCTGGTGAATGATTTAACATTATATATAATATGCACGTAGTATATATGGTATGCCTACATATTATTTATGATATATTATATATTTCTTTTAGGAAAATATTATATTATACATACTATTTTGTAAATTGCTTTTAAAACTTAACTTAAAATATCATTTCTTGGGCCAGCCCCGTTGTTCACTCAGGAGAGTGCGGTGCTGGTAGTGCTGAGGCCACGGGTTCGGATCCTATATAGGGATGGCCAGTGTGCTCACTGGCTGAGTGTGGTGCGGATGACACCATGCTGAGGATTGCGATCCCCTTACTGGTCAAAAAAAAATATATATATATATAAATCATTTCTTTATGCCAGTACATATGAGCGTACTTCAGAAAGTTCATGGAAAAATAAAATTAAAAAATAATATGATTCTTTCCATGAACTTTTTAAAGTACTTTGGTATTACTTTATAACATTTAATGGCTGCCTGGTATTCCTTTGTATGGATGGACTACAATTTAGTTAATATATCTCCTCTCGGGCATTTAGAGTTTTACAAGTTTTTGCCATTGTAGACAATGCTGATGTGCAAACCTTGTGACTAAATCTTTGCATTCATCCTTAATTAGTTTTTAAGGGCAAAATCTAAGTAGAAATGCTGTATCAAAGGCTATGCACTTTTGAAACAGTGTTGTCCTACATATTGCCAAATTGCTTTCTGGAAAGGTTATGTTAACTTATATTCTGTTTTTAAATAATGCCAGTGAAAGGATTTTTATCATCATTCACGGCAGGCAAAATTTAATGTTTATTGCCTATAAAATCTAATCTATTCATTTCACTATTAATATTCTGCAGGGAAACTAGCATATCATCCTGGATAGAGCCATTGAGGCTTAGATCTGATGAGGACATTGCAGAGTCATTAGCATTCAGAACTTGACAGTAAATCATAGTAGTGACAATTAAACTCAAATTTAAGTGACTTTGGCTAAGTGCTTTAATATTCTTTATTTTTAGTTGCCTCATGTTATAAATGGAGGTAATAACAAAATCTACACCATAGGGTCGTGTGAGGATTAAATATGATAATTTATATAAAGTGTACAGCACATGGCTTGGCACATAGAAAGTGCATGAAAATGTTAGTTATTATTACTTTAACTAAGAAAAAGTATTTAAAAATTTAGCTAATCTAGAAATAGAACAATTTTAAGTACCTACATAGATTAGGCATTCAAAAATATTTGCTGAACTAAATTAAATTTGGGGGAGACATATCAAGTCAATAAATGTTTCTGAGGTCTTACTGAATGCAAAACAAAATTCCAAATGCGGTAAGGAATAGGAAGGTGAGGAGGTGTGGTCTAATCTTCCAATAGGTTACCATCTAGAAAGGGAGATAAGGCAAATGCCAAGGGAATTACAAGGTTAAGGAAGATTAAAGGAGAAAGGAATCCTTTTCATCTCTGGAGATCAAGAAAGATTTTATGGAACTGTAAGTGGCTTTTAAACAAGACAGAATTTAATATGTAAATAGTATGCGGGGAGAGCATTCCAGGCAGGGAACATACCCAGTGAGTTGAGAAATCATGCATGACATGCAGGTAAAGAGTCACCCAATTTGATTAGAGTAAGAGAATCCCTAGTAAAAGACAGTTCAGGCCGGCTGTAGGAAGGTGGGATGGTGGGGGGCTTTGAGTGCTTCCAAGACTGAGGGATAAGGAAAACCAGTTGGGAGACCACATGAGTGGTTCAGATATGTGCTGATGAAGGTCTGAGAGGGGAGATGGGAATGCTGAGGTAGAGCTCACAGGATTTGGTACCATTGGGGAAGTTTCCAAACCCTGGGATCTCATTTTGCTCTTGCTGCCATCTTCCCAACTAGTTCCTACAGCCAATTTGCATAATTCTCTTTTGGTCAAAATTTTCTTTCCCCTTCCTCTCTTCCTTTCCTTTATTTATTTTCTCTCAGGTGAGTCAGAGGTCAAAATAAGGACACTAAGGTTGATCTAAAATATCTTCAAACAGGAGCACCGGAGTGGGGGGGGGGCTCACAGGCCCCAGTGAACCACCACATGGGCCACCCAGGTGAGCACACAAGCAGGACTCAAGCCACATCCTGGGACCAGTGTAGCCATGTGGGGCCTGCCCACACCCGAGCACTGGAGGGGGGACTCACAGTCCCCACTGAACCACCACCTGAGTCAGCAAGGTGAGTGAGCAGGAGCTGTGCACTGACTGAACAGGAGCCAAGGCAGCCCGCTGCACTCTCAACTGCACTGATAAAAGAAGAGCCAGCAGTAGAACCTACAAACAAAGGAGGAAGTCTTCCTCATCATAACCCACTCCAGAGTGATAGAAGAATTAAGTATTCTATCAGATGACCAAACATCATGAAAAAATACTAGAACTACAAATAAACAAGAAGATATGACACTGTCAAAGGAAAATGGTAATTCTCAAGTACCAAGCCCTCTAAAGCAAGAAACCTTAGAGATGTCTGAAAAGGAATTCCAAGTACTGGTTTTAAGAAAACTACAAGAAATAAGAAAAGAATCAACTAGAAGACACAATGAAGAAAGAAAATATATCCAGGATATGAAGGAGGGAATTTACAAAGAGATTAATAACTTACTGAATGATGTTAATAAACACTACTGAAAGAAATTAAACAGGACACAAAAAGGTGGAAAGACATACCATGCTTTTAGATGGGAAGAATCAACATTGTGAAGATGTCCATTCTACCCAAAGCAATCTACAGACTCAGTGCAACCCCCATCAAAATACCAATGACATTCTTCACAAAAATAGAAAAAGCAATCCAAACACTAGATGGAACAACAAAAGAACATGAATAGCCAAAACAATCCTAAGCAAAAAACATAAAGCTAGAGGCATTATACTTCCTGATTTCAAGTTATTTTACAAAGCTATACAATGCAAAAAAAAAAAAAAAAAAAAAAAAAACCAAAAAAACCCAAAAAAAAAAAAAAAAAAAAAAAAAAAAAAAAAATAGGCATAACACTACTTGACTTCAACTTATATTACAAAGCTATTGTAATTAAAACGGCATGGTACTGACATAAAAACAGACACTTGGATCAGTGGAACAGAATGGAAAACCCAGAAATCAGTCCACATACTTGCAGCTAACTGATCTTTGACAAAGGCAGCAAGAACATAGATTGAGGAAAAGACAGCCTCTTCAATAAATGGTGCTGTAAAAACTGGACATCCATATGTAGAAAAATGAAACTGGACCTGTACCTCTCACCATGTACCAAAATCACCTCAAAGTGGATTAAAGTCTTAAATATAAGACCTGAAACCATAAAATTACTAAAGGAAAATATAGGGGAAACACTCCAGGTAAAAGGATTTGGCAAAGACTTTATGAATTAGACCCCAAAAGCACAAACAACAAAAGAAAAAATAAGTAAATGGGATTACATCAAACTAAAGAGCTTCTGCACGGCAAAGGAAACAATCAACAGAGTGGAAAGACAACCTACCGAATGGGAGAAAATATTTGCAAATTATACATCTGACAAGGGATTAATATCCAGAAAATACAAAGAACTTGAACAACTATACAGTAAAAAAAATAATAATTAATTAAAAATGGGGCAAAGGAGATGAATAGACATTTTTTGAAGGAATACAGACAAATGGCCAACAGATACATGAAAAAATGCTCAGCGTCACTAGACATCAGAGAAATGCAAATCAAAACCACACTGAGACAGCATCTCACCCCAGTTAGACTGGTCACCATTAAAAAGACCAAGAATAGCAAATGCTGGTGAGGATGTGGGAAAGGGGAACTGTTCTACATTGTTGGTGGGACTGTAAATTAGCACAGCCATTATGGAAAACAGTATGGAGGTTTCCCAAACAACTACAGATGGAGCTACCATATGACCCAGCAATCTCACTACTGGGTATATATCCAAAGGAATGGAAATCGTCACGTTCAAAGGGATACTTGTACTCCCATGTTCACTGCAGCTCTATTTACAATAGCCAAAATATGGAACCAAACTAAGTGTCCATCAATGGATGAGTGGATAAAGAAAATGTGGTACACAATGGAATACTACTTGGCCATAAAAAAGAATGAAATTCTGCCCTTTGTAGCAACATGGATGAGTCTGGAGAAAATTATGTTAAGTGAAATAAGCCAGACAAACAGAAATACCATGTGTTCTCACTTATAACTGGCTACTAGGAAGGAAGGGAGGGATGGAGGGAGAGAAGGAGGGGGGAGTTCAGGAGGGAAGAAGGAAGGAATGAAGGAAAGAAAGAAAGAAAAGACCACAACGATACAATAAACTTTCAGATGGAAAGAACAAACCTAAGGATACTAAAGATGGGGCGGAGGGTGGGAGGAGGTTTGGGAAGTGATGGTTTGGACAAAGGGCATAAATATATATCAGAATTTATAAAAGTGAATATGCTAATAATAAATAAAAAAATTAAAATAAAAAAATAAAATCCTCTCTAATAATAAATCAGTTCCATTTATGTCCCACCCCCTCTCAAAATTACCTTAAAGTATGGTATGAATCTGACTTTCCTTGATTAAAATAGTACTGAGGCTGATGCAATGAGAGAGCAACAGTGGGGTGATGGCTCTGCTGCCTTTTGTTGTTGATGTTGGTTTTAATTTGATGTTTTAAGGATTTTACATGTGCGATAATTTTAGATTTGCAGAGAGGTTACAAAGATAGGACCAAGAATATCTGTACAACTCAGGCCCAATCTCACTATTACTAACGCTGTAAATCACTGTGGTGTATTGTATTTGTCAAAACTAAGAAGCCAACTTTGCATATGACTATTAACTAAAGTGCAGAGTTTATTCGGATTTCGTTAGTTTTTTCCAGTAACTCCCTCTTCTTGTTCCAGAGTCCAATTCCGGGCACCATACCACTGCATTTAGTTGTCATGTCTCCCCAGTCTCCATTTATCTATGACAGTTTCTGAGGTGTTCTTTGTTTTTCTTTAGCTTTACAGTCTTGAAAAGTATTGGCCAGGTGTCCCGCGGAATGCCCCCAGTCTGCATTTGTCTGATGTTTTTCTTATGATTAGACTGGAGTTAAGGGTTTTTGGAAAGAAGACCACAGAGGTAAAGCGCTAGTCAAATCGTATCAGTGGGTACATATATCCATTATAGTTCAGAAAGTCAAATTTAAACTCACCTGCTATGTGATTCAATGTACTATGTCCCTGCTGAAAGTCAGGGTTTATTTTTTCATTTGTTTCTCTTTACTTCATTGGGAGAATTATAGATTTGTAGGGAAAATGCAGTGAACGTCTGGGGTATTGGGGCTAAAATGTAAGAGCTGCAGGAGTACAAGTATTTGACGCGGTAGTAAACACTGTTGGTGCCTCCCACAGATCCTGTTCACCTGCTGATGCACCCATCTGCACCTATGACAAGTGCTGTAGCTGATGGCTTCGCCTGTGACGTCCTCTGGAAAATTTCCCTTGGCTGAGTGAACAACCTCACTAAGAGATGCTTGGGAGGTTAATATCTCCATTCTCAGCTCCTAGACATGGCCAATAACTGACTCTTAGGGGGTATGAAAGCCCGGCTCCCTTGCCTTAAAAGATGTAGTATATGCTCTTCTCTAGAGCCCACCTTTGCCTGGGGGTGGGGGACAGTCATACAAAGGCTTGACTTTACCTGAGACCCTTGCTCAAGTCTGTCCCTTTCCCTATTCTGCTCTCTGACTCTTATAGTTTTTCTCTTTAGAACACTCCCTCAATTAATCATTTGCAGCTGAACAAACCTATCAGACTTTGCTCAGAAAAACTGACCTAAGACAGACACTCTTAAAAATGAATGTTAGTCTTTGGGAGTGCTTTGTCTAGCCAACACTCCACTGCCTAGAGAGAACTCGATTACTTTTTATTTAATTCTTAATCATTAAAGCTTACTCATTTCAAATCCTGCTTGTTTTCCTGCAGTCGGCATTATATCACTGAACATACTGACCCAGGATTCTGAAAAGGATTAATATGAATAGGGTACTTGCTGTTATTTGGATAGGCTCTAAACCAATTTCTCTCAGTCTATCAAGCTGTATATTGATGTGACACTGCAAGGAGAACCAAACTCGTTCTTTAAATAGTTGCCTTTTTATACATACATCTTGAAGGGCCTGGTCACTAAGCATGGTTGCTGTGGTTAGACCAACTGCCTTGGAAGTATCAGAGGTCAAATTGTTCCTATGGTCCTATTCAGGAAGCCCACAGCGTGTCTCTTCAGAAAGTTTTGGCTCCTGGAAATCAAGTAGTTTCATGTTATTTTTCCCAAGGCATGTGTCTTTTCAGTTGCAGGCTTTTCTAGGGGATTGGTAACTGAACATCCCTGAGGAAAATAATCTGAAGACTAGTAGAATTTGGATAATAGACCACAGTTAGGTTGCTTCAAGTGAGGACTATAAACGTGTGTTCTACTAACTGCGTACTGATAAAGAGTCAAAATAGAATTTGGAGATGACCATTCTAACAGGTGTGAGGTGATATCTCATTATAGTTTTGATTTGCATTTCTCTGATAATTAGTGATGTTGAGTACCTTTTCATATACCTGTTGGCCATTTGCATGTCTTCTTTGGCAAAATGTCACATCTCTTGTGACAGTTCTTTTAATATTTTTTTGAAGGTCAAATTATTTTATTTTTATATTTTATTAATATTACTTTTTTTTTACATTCTATGATGTTGCAGAGCAGTTGGGAGGGAGAGGGAGAGGGGAAAGGGGAAGGAAATGGGATGGAAGAAGGAGGAGGGGTGAGATTGAGGCCTGTGGCACCCCCACATTCCCACAGGGGAGACAGGGGGACTTCCAGTGGTGGCTTGGTCATTGCCAGGCTGGGTGCAGATGTCTGGGAGGTGTGGCAAAAGCCCTCACTTCCCACCTCCCCAGCTTGGGAACCCGGAGCCCTTCTTGCTGTGGCTTGGTGGTCACGCTGGGTTGGTTGCTCTTGTTGGGATGGCGTGACTGATGCCTGATGCCCTCCACTGTCTTGGCTCGGAAGAGACTGGGGCACTTCCTGTGGTGGCTTGGTGGTCGTCACTGGGCTGGTTGTTTGTGTTGGGGGTGTGTGACTGAGGCCCTTGGTCCCCCACAACCCCAGCTTGGGAGAGCCTGGGGTGCATCCTGCGGTGGCTCAGTAGTTGTCGCTGGGGTGGTTGTGCTTGTCAGAGGGGTGTGGCCAAGGCCTGAGGCCCCCACCCTTAGGACTGGTTGCAGGTGTCGGGGGGCATGGCTGAGGCCTCTGGCCCTCCCCCCTTTCTGATTTGGTAGCCCAGGGGATTTCTGGTCCTTCTAGTTGTTATAGGTGTTCTTCGGTGAAATGAGACCTTTACTAGTTAATACCAAACATGTCTCTGGTTGTGGGTATTTTGTTTTTTCTTTCAGTTCTGTGTTGGATTATTTGCTGTTCCCACCACTCAAACTCTGCACTGGAACTAATTTGCTGTCCTTTGCTTACTTCTAAAATGGGGGAAGTTCCTGTAGGGATCAGTACTTGAGCTCTGTGGTTGAGCTAAATTGTGCTTTGCTGCTGATTCCCTAGGGAAGGGTTTTTGTGCAGCTCAGGTTTTAGTGGTTGACTTTATAGATACTTCTGGTTCTAGTGAAATCTGGTGCAGCTGGGTTGTGTAGAAACACTGGCTTGGGCCTGAGTCTTTTCATTAAACTGTACCCCATGCAGTTTTGTATTCCCGACCAGTCTCCTCTGAGTGGTCCTGTGCTGACTTCAGGGCGGATCAGCTGTCCTTGCTGTGCCCCAGTGTTCTCCCGGTGGGTCTGTCTTCCCCACCGCCCATGCTCCAAATACTTCCCATGCGACAGGCTGTGTTCCAGTCCCTTGAGATGACTCACCGGCCTCTGAGTGGCTCCTTTTTTTCAGTTGTTGTGGCTC
>NW_007728415.1:109998-134382 GCF_000696425.1 Galeopterus variegatus | reverse complement strand
TCTACTTTACATTTGTTAAACACTTACTGGTATTAAATAATGACCAACTTATAATTTTTTTTTTTTCCTTTTTGACTTTTTTCGTGTCCGCACACAAATAACAACACCAAAAGAAAAAAAAAAAAAAAAAAAAAAACCAAAAAAAACCCAAAAAAAAAAAAAAAAAAAAAAAAAAAAAAAAATAGGCATAACACTACTTGACTTCAACTTATATTACAAAGCTATTGTAATTAAAACGGCATGGTACTGACATAAAAACAGACACTTGGATCAGTGGAACAGAATGGAAAACCCAGAAATCAGTCCACATACTTGCAGCTAACTGATCTTTGACAAAGGCAGCAAGAACATAGATTGAGGAAAAGACAGCCTCTTCAATAAATGGTGCTGTAAAAACTGGACATCCATATGTAGAAAAATGAAACTGGACCTGTACCTCTCACCATGTACCAAAATCACCTCAAAGTGGATTAAAGTCTTAAATATAAGACCTGAAACCATAAAATTACTAAAGGAAAATATAGGGGAAACACTCCAGGTAAAAGGATTTGGCAAAGACTTTATGAATTAGACCCCAAAAGCACAAACAACAAAAGAAAAAATAAGTAAATGGGATTACATCAAACTAAAGAGCTTCTGCACGGCAAAGGAAACAATCAACAGAGTGGAAAGACAACCTACCGAATGGGAGAAAATATTTGCAAATTATACATCTGACAAGGGATTAATATCCAGAAAATACAAAGAACTTGAACAACTATACAGTAAAAAAAATAATAATTAATTAAAAATGGGGCAAAGGAGATGAATAGACATTTTTTGAAGGAATACAGACAAATGGCCAACAGATACATGAAAAAATGCTCAGCGTCACTAGACATCAGAGAAATGCAAATCAAAACCACACTGAGACAGCATCTCACCCCAGTTAGACTGGTCACCATTAAAAAGACCAAGAATAGCAAATGCTGGTGAGGATGTGGGAAAGGGGAACTGTTCTACATTGTTGGTGGGACTGTAAATTAGCACAGCCATTATGGAAAACAGTATGGAGGTTTCCCAAACAACTACAGATGGAGCTACCATATGACCCAGCAATCTCACTACTGGGTATATATCCAAAGGAATGGAAATCGTCACGTTCAAAGGGATACTTGTACTCCCATGTTCACTGCAGCTCTATTTACAATAGCCAAAATATGGAACCAAACTAAGTGTCCATCAATGGATGAGTGGATAAAGAAAATGTGGTACACAATGGAATACTACTTGGCCATAAAAAAGAATGAAATTCTGCCCTTTGTAGCAACATGGATGAGTCTGGAGAAAATTATGTTAAGTGAAATAAGCCAGACAAACAGAAATACCATGTGTTCTCACTTATAACTGGCTACTAGGAAGGAAGGGAGGGATGGAGGGAGAGAAGGAGGGGGGAGTTCAGGAGGGAAGAAGGAAGGAATGAAGGAAAGAAAGAAAGAAAAGACCACAACGATACAATAAACTTTCAGATGGAAAGAACAAACCTAAGGATACTAAAGATGGGGCGGAGGGTGGGAGGAGGTTTGGGAAGTGATGGTTTGGACAAAGGGCATAAATATATATCAGAATTTATAAAAGTGAATATGCTAATAATAAATAAAAAAATTAAAATAAAAAAATAAAATCCTCTCTAATAATAAATCAGTTCCATTTATGTCCCACCCCCTCTCAAAATTACCTTAAAGTATGGTATGAATCTGACTTTCCTTGATTAAAATAGTACTGAGGCTGATGCAATGAGAGAGCAACAGTGGGGTGATGGCTCTGCTGCCTTTTGTTGTTGATGTTGGTTTTAATTTGATGTTTTAAGGATTTTACATGTGCGATAATTTTAGATTTGCAGAGAGGTTACAAAGATAGGACCAAGAATATCTGTACAACTCAGGCCCAATCTCACTATTACTAACGCTGTAAATCACTGTGGTGTATTGTATTTGTCAAAACTAAGAAGCCAACTTTGCATATGACTATTAACTAAAGTGCAGAGTTTATTCGGATTTCGTTAGTTTTTTCCAGTAACTCCCTCTTCTTGTTCCAGAGTCCAATTCCGGGCACCATACCACTGCATTTAGTTGTCATGTCTCCCCAGTCTCCATTTATCTATGACAGTTTCTGAGGTGTTCTTTGTTTTTCTTTAGCTTTACAGTCTTGAAAAGTATTGGCCAGGTGTCCCGCGGAATGCCCCCAGTCTGCATTTGTCTGATGTTTTTCTTATGATTAGACTGGAGTTAAGGGTTTTTGGAAAGAAGACCACAGAGGTAAAGCGCTAGTCAAATCGTATCAGTGGGTACATATATCCATTATAGTTCAGAAAGTCAAATTTAAACTCACCTGCTATGTGATTCAATGTACTATGTCCCTGCTGAAAGTCAGGGTTTATTTTTTCATTTGTTTCTCTTTACTTCATTGGGAGAATTATAGATTTGTAGGGAAAATGCAGTGAACGTCTGGGGTATTGGGGCTAAAATGTAAGAGCTGCAGGAGTACAAGTATTTGACGCGGTAGTAAACACTGTTGGTGCCTCCCACAGATCCTGTTCACCTGCTGATGCACCCATCTGCACCTATGACAAGTGCTGTAGCTGATGGCTTCGCCTGTGACGTCCTCTGGAAAATTTCCCTTGGCTGAGTGAACAACCTCACTAAGAGATGCTTGGGAGGTTAATATCTCCATTCTCAGCTCCTAGACATGGCCAATAACTGACTCTTAGGGGGTATGAAAGCCCGGCTCCCTTGCCTTAAAAGATGTAGTATATGCTCTTCTCTAGAGCCCACCTTTGCCTGGGGGTGGGGGACAGTCATACAAAGGCTTGACTTTACCTGAGACCCTTGCTCAAGTCTGTCCCTTTCCCTATTCTGCTCTCTGACTCTTATAGTTTTTCTCTTTAGAACACTCCCTCAATTAATCATTTGCAGCTGAACAAACCTATCAGACTTTGCTCAGAAAAACTGACCTAAGACAGACACTCTTAAAAATGAATGTTAGTCTTTGGGAGTGCTTTGTCTAGCCAACACTCCACTGCCTAGAGAGAACTCGATTACTTTTTATTTAATTCTTAATCATTAAAGCTTACTCATTTCAAATCCTGCTTGTTTTCCTGCAGTCGGCATTATATCACTGAACATACTGACCCAGGATTCTGAAAAGGATTAATATGAATAGGGTACTTGCTGTTATTTGGATAGGCTCTAAACCAATTTCTCTCAGTCTATCAAGCTGTATATTGATGTGACACTGCAAGGAGAACCAAACTCGTTCTTTAAATAGTTGCCTTTTTATACATACATCTTGAAGGGCCTGGTCACTAAGCATGGTTGCTGTGGTTAGACCAACTGCCTTGGAAGTATCAGAGGTCAAATTGTTCCTATGGTCCTATTCAGGAAGCCCACAGCGTGTCTCTTCAGAAAGTTTTGGCTCCTGGAAATCAAGTAGTTTCATGTTATTTTTCCCAAGGCATGTGTCTTTTCAGTTGCAGGCTTTTCTAGGGGATTGGTAACTGAACATCCCTGAGGAAAATAATCTGAAGACTAGTAGAATTTGGATAATAGACCACAGTTAGGTTGCTTCAAGTGAGGACTATAAACGTGTGTTCTACTAACTGCGTACTGATAAAGAGTCAAAATAGAATTTGGAGATGAGGAAGGGATAAAGTCAAAGACTAAGATTTCAGGCCTAGGTCATTGTTTTTTTTTTTTTTTTTAATGGAAAACTGGTTGGATATTTCAAAGTGTGGATATTTTTTTTTATTTTGTCAATATACAATGTAGTTGATTATTGTGTTCCATCGCCGAAACCTCCCCCCCTCCTCCCTCTCCCCAAGTGTGGATATTTTTAAATCTGAAGAACAGTATGATTTCAGAGGGAAAAAAAAGCTGGAAACATTATTTACTAGGTCAATGAATTCATTGCTTGAAAGACTAAGGTTAGTAGAAAGGTTTATTCTGTCTCACTGTACTGTTGGAGAATACAGCCAAAAACAGGAAACAAAAAGGCAAGGTTTAGAAAGGAGGTACCATTTTGAGGGCTGAAATACGACAGGGTGCTGGGCTAGAGAAGAAGCACAAACAGGTGGTGGGCTCATAGGTGTTATATAAAGAATAATTACTTAAATTTAATACATAAATGGATTAAGTTTAAATTAATTCTTCTCAACTAAAAGAAAGGGAGGGAAGGAGAAAGAGAAAGAGAGAGAATATGAATGCTGCCTTTGTCTCTCAAAGGTACTGAAGCTTATACATACTTACTAATTTATTTTGTGGTGTTTTATTTATAACAAGCAACATGGTTGTTTAGGCTCTGCAGAGACGATACATAAAAAACATGTATTTCAAGTTAGTCATTAATTTATATATATTTTTTTCATTTTCACAAATAAAAGTCATTATATACCCAAACCTGACTTGACTTGAACTTCTCAACTTCTCAACTTCAACTACATGAACACATTCCCTAACCTCTCTCTCACTTAGTGGCTTCACTTGAAGATGGAGGCTGTAATCCTTGTTTTGCAGGGTAGTGGTAAAAAATTAAAGTAATACAAGCACAGTTCCTGGGTGTGAAACAACACAGGAGGAGTGCTGGCCCCATAATCCAAGTGCAGCTGAAAAGGACTAGAGGCCTGACAGTCCTCCTAGGGCTTATTTTGCATGAGCAAGCAGGCTAGTCCTGCTAACCCCCTGTACTCCTCAGGATCCCTTCCCTGGTTAAGGACAGTTAACCAATTGCTGGTTCAGCAAATATATATATATGTTTTAATTTTATTAATATTTTTTTTACATTCTATGATGTTGTTGCGGAGCAATTGGGAGGGAGGGGGAGAGGAGAAAGGGGAAGGAAATGGGATGGAAGAAGGAGGAGGGGTGAGATTGAGGCCTGTGGCACCCCCACATTCCCACAGGGGAGACAGGGGGACTTCCAGTGGTGGCTTGGTCATTGCCAGGCTGGGTGCAGATGTCTGGGAGGTGTGGCAAAAGCCCTCACTTCCCACCTCCCCAGCTTGGGAACCCGGAGCCCTTCTTGCTGTGGCTTGGTGGTCACGCTGGGTTGGTTGCTCTTGTTGGGATGGCGTGACTGATGCCTGATGCCCTCCACTGTCTTGGCTCGGAAGAGACTGGGGCACTTCCTGTGGTGGCTTGGTGGTCGTCACTGGGCTGGTTGTTTGTGTTGGGGGTGTGTGACTGAGGCCCTTGGTCCCCCACAACCCCAGCTTGGGAGAGCCTGGGGTGCATCCTGCGGTGGCTCAGTAGTTGTCGCTGGGGTGGTTGTGCTTGTCAGAGGGGTGTGGCCAAGGCCTGAGGCCCCCACCCTTAGGACTGGTTGCAGGTGTCGGGGGGCATGGCTGAGGCCTCTGGCCCTCCCCCCTTTCTGATTTGGTAGCCCAGGGGATTTCTGGTCCTTCTAGTTGTTATAGGTGTTCTTCGGTGAAATGAGACCTTTACTAGTTAATACCAAACATGTCTCTGGTTGTGGGTATTTTGTTTTTTCTTTCAGTTCTGTGTTGGATTATTTGCTGTTCCCACCACTCAAACTCTGCACTGGAACTAATTTGCTGTCCTTTGCTTACTTCTAAAATGGGGGAAGTTCCTGTAGGGATCAGTACTTGAGCTCTGTGGTTGAGCTAAATTGTGCTTTGCTGCTGATTCCCTAGGGAAGGGTTTTTGTGCAGCTCAGGTTTTAGTGGTTGACTTTATAGATACTTCTGGTTCTAGTGAAATCTGGTGCAGCTGGGTTGTGTAGAAACACTGGCTTGGGCCTGAGTCTTTTCATTAAACTGTACCCCATGCAGTTTTGTATTCCCGACCAGTCTCCTCTGAGTGGTCCTGTGCTGACTTCAGGGCAGATCAGCTGTCCTTGCTGTGCCCCAGTGTTCTCCCGGTGGGTCTGTCTTCCCCACCGCCCATGCTCCAAATACTTCCCATGCGACAGGCTGTGTTCCAGTCCCTTGAGATGACTCACCGGCCTCTGAGTGGCTCCTTTTTTTCAGTTGTTGTGGCTCCTTGGTCCTATGTGGGTCCATGGGAACCCCATTAGTGATATTGCTGGCCTGGGGGCCACTAAGGCACTCTTTTTCCCTGCCACCTCCAAGCAACTTCAATCTGAAAGGCACAGCTGTGGCTTTTTGCTAATTTCTGCTCTGTGTGTTCAGCAGCTCCAGCCTGGAAATGGCTGGGATTGAAATGGTCAGAGGGTTTTTTTTTTCCTTTCTCTCATCATGGTTTCTTCCAACTTCACGCACTCTGTAGGTCTCTCCTCCTCTTCTCAAAGCTCTAGCAGCCCCAGCTTGGCTGTTGTTGCTTTTTTATAGTTGTAAATTGGTTGATTTGTGGGAGAGAATGACACTGGGGACCGTCTATTTTGCCATCTTGACCAGAAGTCCTCAGCAAATATTTTTGAGCACCTATTTTGTGACAGGTTCTGTATTAGGTGTCTGGGATCCAGCAGTAAATAAATCAGACACAAATATAATCAAAAGACTAGGATATGGGCTTCCTTAGCTTTAGATTTTAAGCAGATCTTTAGCCTAGTAAGGTGTGCCATGTTTTTTTCTCTGTGGAATAAGAGAGGAATGCTTCTGTCTCTCCCAAGCAGAGAGAAGGATGCCTCAAGAGAATATTTCAGAAACATTGGGTGCCTACAAAGAGGGGAAGTGGCTTGGATGTCTGATTAATCTGCATACCCTGAATTGTCTTAGATCTAGCTTGTAGTAACTGAAAGTGATTATAAAATTATGGAATCTTCCTGGAGTGTTGTTACAGAATAGGAAAGCGATTGGGAAAAAAATACAAAATGTAATACTTTATGATTCAATAAGCCAATTATATCATCATCATCATTGTCATTATTATTATTGTTATCATTATCATCATTATCAAGACTGTTAAGTTCAGGAGTGGGGCACGTCTTGCCAAATAGATGATAATGTCAGGTTTAGAAAGCCAAAGCAAACCTATTGCTTGGGTATTAGGAGTGTAACAGTTGTGCATGAAGACGGCTCCCCTGGCTCAGGCCTCCCTTCTAGTATCTAGCTCCCTGAATAGAGTTCTCAGGCCTCTGCTGCAATCCTTAGGGTCAATCAGGGTCCATGCTTTCGGCCCATTTGAGAAAATATCTGCAAGGATTTAGCCAGGGGATTAGTGCCTTCTGCAGAGCTGACGTGGCTTCTCTTCTCTGGCAAGAACACAGATGGGTAAACAAATATAAATTCTATTCTTCTATGAAAAAGGGATTAGGAATCTGCACGAAATGACTTTCTTTTCAAAACTAAATACCTTTGGGTCTTGTTCTTGTTTTCCCCAGGGATTCTTGGGTTATTAGGAAATGAAGCTGTGGAAATACAATGTTCAAAACAGGGTCGGCATTCAGAAGCTGCCTCCTTTCAACCTGGCTGGGTTCATGTAGGCTCCCTTGTTGGGCTCTGTTGCTTTGCCTCTCATGGATTTGTCACCCCTCTTCCTCTAGGTGATGGAGCTGCAAAAGATTACTCAAAGTCCATCTCTTCTGAGCAGTGAGAAGCCCCAAAGGGGTTAATCTCCTGGAACCCTCAAGAGTGAGGCATTCCTTCCATCTGAGAAATTAACCATGAATTGGGGTTTTCTTCCTGTATTTATTCACCAGACCAGGAAGTTACAGGAGAACATAGGTGGGGTTATAGTTTAACAATATAGGCTGGTAACATTCAGTAAAACAAGCAAAGTGACATTCTATGAGGGAATTTAAGTGATCCACCAACAAAAGCTTGATCTTAGCAAACATTCCTTCTCCCTACACAATTTCCCAGTATCTTTACATATCAATCAGTAACTTGTCTGTCTTTGAACCAACAGCTTTCTGTGTTACAGTTATTTATTTTATAACAGAGACTATATAGCCTGGGGAAAATTTCCTGTTTTTTGCAAGGTCAACATTTTATATGTACTTTTAAGATATTAGACTAAACCTGAAAGTACAAGAAACTAGGCCCTGTGAAATATATTTGCATTATATTATACTCCACAGGGTTCCTCAGAGATGGCATCCTCGACAGACTCAGAGATGGGTGTGAGAGGTGAATGCTTTAGCATGGGGTACCATGGAGTCCCTTTCAAAATTATGTAGCCTGCCTTTTTGCTGAGGACTATTAGGTTCAGATTCCACATCTGGCTTTTCTGGATTCTTATTGGAGCATCTTAAGCAGGAAAGAATCCCTGACATGGCCCAACCATTGATATGTTTGTCTAGAGAGTTTGGGCTGGATTCTGGGATTGTATAAAAAGTTAAAAGGAATTCGTATGGCCTTCCAAAATAACAGAAAATGAGGAAAAGAAGTCAGAGAATCTCTAAGCAAATTTCTCTGTTACTGGGTTTCATGCAAAGAACATGGGCTCAGGGTGGCCAGCATCACTTCTCTCAGCCGTTTGTCTTCCTTGCTCTGCAACTGACTTGTCTCCGACTTACATCCATCCCTATTGGATTCCTCTTTTATCTTTATCCTTGCTCATTCCCCAAGTGTCAACTGGGATTTGCTAATTAAGTGGTAGAATTAGTATATGCAAATACATACACAATCACACAATTATATATGAGGGTACTCCAAAAAATTTATGGAAAGATTCATATTGTCTTTTAATTCTATTTTTCACGACTTTTCTGAAGTACCCTCATTTATTCTCATCCAAGTCAGTATTAAAAAAGCATAAAATAATTTTCTGGAATCTCATTGTTCAAATTTAACCCCACAGATGGATGATCCCATAATTTTTTTTATGAAAACAACATATTGAGCTTGTAAACAATTACAAGCAAATAAAGCCTCTAGTTTTAAAGCCTTTATTTCAGCATTTCTTGAGGTTTTGGTCTGAGGACATCTTCATGCTTTTAACAATTATTGCAGACCCTTAAGAGCTTTTGTTTCTGTAAGATACAGCTGTCTATAGCTGTCATATTTGAAATAAAAACAGAAAAAAGACAGTAGTATTCAGTTTATTTTAAAAATAACAATAATAAGCTCATTATATATTAGTATAAAAATGTATGTTTATGGAAAAAAATTCTCTTTTTCAAAACCAAGAAAATATACTGAAAAAAATGAAATTGTTGTACATTTTGTAAATCTCTTTAATGTGTGGTTTAATGGAAGACAGCTAGATTCAAATACCTGCTTCTGCATTCTCTCTGTTAGGATAATGTATGTTGTTTTGGTTGAAATATGTGATAAGAAAAATCTTGCCTTACACAGATCCGTAAATTGGCAAATGCAAGGACCTTCTGGAATCTCTGAAAGCATTTTGGTAACTCTCCGGGATCTTCAGATTCTCTACTTTGAGAACTGCTGCTCTGTTCAACACCCAGGAATCTGGAAGGCTCTAGCTTAGAATGCACAGGACTCACCTCTTCACAATGAAGTGGTCACTGAGCACCTGCATGTAGCAGGCTCCACACAAAAGACAGTGCTGGTAGGTACTCAATAAATGGTAGCTATTAGTTTTTAAAAAATTGGTGATAGTAAGGCTAATTAACACTTATGAAGCAATAATGATAACTAACCTTTATTTAATAATATACGAGTATATGATCTAAAAACTTTACACATATTAATAAGAAATTTAATCTTCACTACAACTCTATAAGGTAGTGTATTAGTTTTCTAGGACTGTTCCTAACAAAGTACCACAAACTGAGTGGCTTAAAACAGTAGAAATTTTTTATAGTTCTGGAGGCTAGACGACCACAATCAAGGTGTTAACAGGGCCATGCTTTCCCTGAAGGCTCTAGGGGAGAATCTGCCCCACACCTTTCTCTCAGCTTCTGGTGTTGCTGACAATCCTTGGCATTACTTGGCTTGTAGATGCATGACTCCAGTCTCTGCCTTCATTGTCAAACGGTGTTCTCCCTGTGTCTGTTCTCTTCTTACAAGCATACCAGTCATATTGAATGTAGCAATGACCCTATTTCCAAATAGGGTCACATTCTAAGGTTCCAAGAAGGACATGAATTTTGGGGGGACACTATACAACCCCATACAGGTAGATACTATTTTATCCTCATTTTTTAGATAAGTAAACCAAGCACAGAGAACTGAGGTAAACTGCCCAAGGTTACACAGCTAGTAAGTGGCAGAGCTGGAATTCAAACCCAGGCAACCAGGCTCCACAATCTATGCTCTTAGTCAATGTACCATATTGCCTTATAAAGAGAACAATAGAGTAATTAAGCTACTGATATGTTATAGGGCTGTGAATTTCAACCTATTTTTAAGGGAAAACACTTAAAAAAAAATAATTAATTAATTAATTATTACTATTGTTTTAGTCTACATTCTAAGATGTTGCTGTAGAGCAGTTGCGGAGAGGGGGAGAGTGTTAAGAGAAGGGATAGGATGGGGGGGCATTGTTGAGGCCCATGGCACCCCCCTCATTCCAGCAGGGGAGACCAGGGGGCTTCCTCTGGCAGCTTGGCTGTGGTTAGGCTGGTTGCAGACACTGGGGGGGGGGCATGGCTGAGGCCCTCAGCCCCCTCCACTCTGGCTTGGGAGCCCAGGGCACTTCCAGCGGTGTCCTGGTGGCCATTGCTGGGCCAGATACGGATGTCAGAGAAGCATGGCTGAGGCCCTGAGCCCTTCCCCCACCCCATCTTGGGAGCCTGGGGGGCTCCTGGTCCTTCTAGGTTTTAAAGGTGTTCTTAGGTGGTGTTAGACATTTGCTGGTTAATATCAGAACTTTTTCTCTGATCTGTGGGTTTTTTCCTTGTTTTCTTTCAGTCTGTGTTGGATTATTTGCTATTCCCACCACTTAATCTCTGCACTGGAACTAATTTGTTGTCCTTTGCTTACTTCTAAAATGGAAGAACTTCCCGTGGGGACCAGCACTTGGGCCCTGTGGTTGAGCCAAATTGCTGCTTTGCTGCTGATTCTCCAGGGAAGACTTTTTTGTGTGTGTGCAGCTTAGGTTTTAATTGTTGACCTTGTATGTACTTCTGGGTCTTGTGAGGTCCAGTACACCTGGGTTGTGTGGAAACTTTAGTCTGGGCCTTCACCTTTTCAGCAACTGTACCCCCTACAGTTCTATGTTCCTGACCAGTCTCCACTGAGTGGTCCTGTGCTGATTAGAGGGCAGATCAGCTGTCCATGCTGTGCCCCTGTGGGCCAGTCTCCCCCATCCCCTGCACTTCAAACACTTCCCATGGGATGGGCCATGTGCCAGTCCCTTGCAATGACTCACTGGCTTGCAATGACTTTGAATGGCATCTTTTTTCAGCTGTCTGTGTCCCCTTGCTCCTATGTGGGTCCATGGGAACCCTGTTCGTGGTCCTGCTGGCCTGAAGGCCACCAAGTCCCTCTTCTCCCCTGAAGCTTCCAAGCAACTTCATCCATTGCTCCATGTGCTCACCAGGGCTAGCCTTGAAGTGGTCAAGGCTCAAAATGGTTGGAGCAGTCCTTTCTTTCTCTCATCATGTCTTCTCCTGCCTTCAGGCACTCTGTAGCTCTCTCCTCCTCTTCCTCTGATCTCTGTCAGCCCTAGCTTGGCAGTCATTGCTTTTTAGTAATTATAAATTGGTTCATTGTGGGTGACAGTGATGCTGCGTACCATCTATTCCACCACCTTGATCAGAAGTCAACTACCTGTATTTCTGCCCAATTTTTCTGTAAACCTAAAACTGTAAAAATAAGGTCTTCAACAGGATAATGGGCTCCCAGATCTGGTTTTGCAGCACTGGCTCCTCCATGCGCTCCAGCAACTCACAGATGAAGTAGATGTTTGGGTGGCCAACTTGAAGCACTGGGTCTCAGCTTGGATGGTAGCCGAGTTGGCCAGCTGCTGCTGGTAGTTCATGGTGCAGGTGCTGTTCCCCTGCGGGAACAGGCCCACTGGCAGCAGACAGAAAAGATGCAAAAAGCAGGACGAACACTTTCTTTAAACAAAATCTGTCTGGTACAGAAGCCCATATAAATTTGATTACTATAGACCTGCTGTAGTTGAATTTGTTGCAGGGTGCCCTTAAGAACATCCAGAATGCTGAGGAACATGGCTTAAAAACCACAGTATTAGTTTCCTATTGCTGCTGTAACAAATTACTACAAGTTTAGTGGCTTAAAACAACACAAATTTATTATCTTACAGTTCTGAAGGTCAGAAGTCCAAAATAGGTTCCACTGATTGAGTTAAAACCAAAGTGTCTGCCTTTTCTGACTTCTAGAGGCCACCCCCATTCCTTGGCTCATGGCCTCTTCTTCCATGTTTAAAGCCAGCAGCACAGCATCTTCAAATCTCTCTTTGACTCCGACAATTTTGCCTCCCTCCTCTGTCTCTTAAGGCCTCATTTGATTACACTGGGCCCACTAGGCCCACAAAATAATCTCCCATCTCAAAGTTAACTTAATCACATCTGCAAAGCATCTTTTGCCAAGTAAGGCAACATATTCACAGGTTTTAGGGATGGACATCTTTATCATTGGACGCCAGCCCCAATGACATTTTAGTCTGAGTTTTAGCCAGAGGGTCAGTTGAGCCTGGACTTGCCCATGATTCCGATAGTCCATCACTATAATGGAAGGACAAGGTGCCAGAAAGGCCAATTTTCTGTGAAACCAGTCACTTGGGAAATTCCTTGAGGAAGATCCAACATGAGAACTTCTTTCTTAAGGCACTGGAAAAGCATTATTTTTTTCCTTCCAGGGATTCTGGTTTGTGCTACCCTGGCACAATTGTCAGTTTTCTCAATCCCATGGAAGAATCCTATGGATTGAGGCTTATTCCTGACATAGCTCTCCTTTTATTGATTGAAGATCAAGCAATCTATTATCAAACAATGTATTACCATTTGAATGGAACTCAAAATTGTCTTTTGAAATTTAGGTCAGTTTTAAATAAATATTTAGGGTCTAGAAATGAATGATACATTTTTTATTATACTTTGATTATAATTCTTGTTTCCATTATCCTTTGCTTTTAGGAAGACTAATTAGTTAAATTGAATGTGCAGACAAATTGGAAGAAAGTTGGGGAATTTTTGAAAACTCCACCGACTTACACAACTTTAAAAGGCAAAGGGAGTCAAAGGTTGGGAAAGGTAGAGAAGATAGGGTGGGTGCGTGCTGAGAAGTAGAGATGAATGCTATCAATGGGCAGGCCGAGGACTTTCTAGAGGGCTTTGATTCTTGCTCTGATGAATGTAAACTTTATTGTGTAGATAACAAGGATCCACTGAATATTTTTGAGTGCAGGAGTGATATAGTCCATATGATGAGTGGAAACCCTCCAAAGGCCTTTTTTTTCTTTTTCTTTTTCATCTTTTCTTTGTCATCATCCAGAGACCTCATACAAGATGGGTTAGGTTGAACCATTTGAGATTAGGTTTAATCATTTTTCTAGGTCAAACAGTCAAATATTGGCAATTTCATGTGATTTTACCTATTAAATGAAGTAACTAGAGCTAGCTCAAAACTTCTAGTTTGGGGATGGGATCTAGAATATGTTCTTCTTCCTGTTATTGGCAGCTGCTGAGTCCTGCCAGCTGGAGGATGGCTAACACCCAGGGGAGGAGCCCCCAGGACTATGAATACTTCCCCTTCCTTGCCCCCTGCCTGGTAGAGTCAGCTCTCAGGCCAACATCAGAGGACTCCTGTGGAGCTAGCTCTTTTTCCAGAGCCAGCTTCTCAGGGGGAGGAAGTGTCAGCATGTGGTGCTGTGTTCTCCGACTTCCCAGGAAGAGGAAGGACATCTGGCATCTTCAAAGACTGCTGCTGTCCTGTGGAGCCTCCTAGAGATGTCACCAGCTTTCCCCTGGCAATCACACAACCAGATGGCCTGTGGTGAGCCCCTGTGAGAAGGGAAAGGGACTGATTTGTCAAACTCCTCATGGAAGTGTGAGAAAAGAAGGAGAGAGGAAGATAGACGGAAAGAGGGAGAAAGAGAAAGCATGACAGGGGAGGTGGGGAGGAGATACTGGGAGAGAATTGAAATTGAAGCTTGGAAACAGAAAACTAGTTTTCTGGTTGTGTGCCTCCATGCAAAGCTTACATGGGGAAAATGAGGGATGCTGAAATGTCCAAATCCCCAATAAAAAACATAATCTGCTAAAAAATTTATTTCTTCTTCTGTATATTTATTTTTATTAAAAACATCCTGAGGTGGGGAGGAGATACTGGGAGAGAATTGAAATTGAAGCTTGGAAACAGAAAACTAGTTTCCTGGTTGTGTGCCTCCATGCAAAGCTTACATGGGGAAAATAAGGGATGCTGAAATGTCCAAATCCCCAATAAAAAACATAATCTGCTAAAAAATTTATTTCTTCTTCTGTATTTTTATTTTTATTAAAAACATTCTAGGTTGTGTGCCTCCATGCAAAGCTTACATGGGGAAAATAAGGGATGCTGAAATGTCCAAATCCCCAATAAAAAACATAATCTGCTAAAAAATTTATTTCTTCTTCTGTATATTTATTTTTATTAAAAACATCCTAAAATGTGTAAAACATCATCTGAATTGATAAAAAATGAAATTGCATTTAATCAATGGTTGAACAATGATTTAGAAAGATCATTGCACTTCTGGATTACAGTTTTGGTTTTCTTTAGCCAGCTGTATAGCTGTGTGCCCCCTGTCCCCTTTTTTCCTCCTTTCTGGCCTCCATTATTTTAATCAGCAAAATGATCCAGTCATGTAGGTTAGTTGTTGAAGGCAGTGCAGTTTGGGAAGAAGCTAGGTAGGCAGAACTTCAACCTCCTGACCCATCTCACTAGGACCATGGCAGGCTGGAAACTCTGTCTCATTTTTTATTGTCCATCTCTCCATTTGGTGAAGCTGGAGCTCTTTTGATGAAGCCCTTCTCTTTCCTGTCCACAGTTCACCTAAGAAATACCTCCAGACTTCTGCACGTTTCCAAGAACCTCTTACTTGAGACTACTTAAGATTCCATGAGGCATCATCCCATCTCTTTCAGTGGAGATTTGTGTGTGTCTGCTAAAAAGTGTGTCTACTAATAAAGGCATTTCCTTTTTTTCTCCCCACTGAGAACATCTTGGTAGATGTGGCCTGATTCAGTACTTGAATGTAATGATCTAAAAATAAGACTTCAGAAAAATAAATGAGATTAATGGAAACACATTGTCAGTGCACAAATTCCAAGGCATCTTGTGGATTTCTGTTACCTGTTTTTTCACTTGGGGAGAAAGAGAAGTTTCTGCTGTTTTCCTTGAGTGCAGCAGAGGGAAAGTTGTGGTTTTTGGTTGAGAAAGCACTCTTATTATCTGCCCCTATATTTAGAATTTCTAGACATCTAACTTATTGGCTTGAGTTTATAATTTAGGCCTGTAACCTTTAGAAAAAATGAGCCTTTCTACTTGGAATTTCTCATGCATGATTTTAGCCCAGAGGAGATTTTTTTTTGAAAGTTTAGCAAAATCTGCCTTATCATCAGAGTTAAGAGCTATTCAAAGAGAAAAGGGTGATGTTTTATCCATAATATCCTGGCACACTCCCTGGATTCCCACTCCTTAAAGTCATTTTTAAGGATCCATGGTATATACATAAAAGAGCTGGAGAAGTTTTGAGTACCACATACTTAACATTCATTCATCCAACATGTATTACTTGTCCGTTTACTGTGTAGAGGTCATATTTGAAGTATATGTTGAGGGTTGGAGGCACTCATGGGAGACATTACAGAAATGACTGTTTGAAACAAGCTTGTGTAGATGCTGTTGGCCCAATAGAGAGGGTGCACCCATTTCCTAGCTGGTCTCAGTATTACCTGATAAGGGCTTGCTGTGGTCTGAGTGTTTGTGTCTCCCCCAAATGCATATGTTGAAACTTAATCCTCAATGTGGTATTCAGAGATGGGGCCTTTGGGAGGTAATTAGGTCATGAGGGCTTCACGCTCATGAATGAAATTAATGCCCTTATGAAAGAGGCCCAAGGGAGCTCATTTACCCATTTTGCCTTGTGAGGACATATAGAAGGTGCCATCTGTGAGGAACAGGCCCTCACCAGACACCAAATCTTCTGGCACCTTGATCTTGGATTTGCCAGTCTCCAGAACTGTGAGCAATACATTTCTGTTGTTTAAAAAAATGATGCAGTCTGTGGTATTTGTAACAGCAGCTTGAACAGACTAAGACAGCACTGAAAGCTGTGCCCTTCTCCAAAGCCTTGCCCTTTACCATGAGACCAATATTTCCAGGAGATGCCTGAGAAGTATGTCCTCCTCCCCAGGGGTAGCCACAGCTGATGAATGACTAAAACAGGGCACAAAAGCCTACCCCATTGTCTCAAGCTGAGACAACTCCATGGTGCTGTTCATCCTCCAGAGTTTTTTTTTTTTAAGTTTATTTATTAATGTTGTTCCTCAAACAATTACAGATAGATCTACCATATGACCCAGCTATTCCACTGCTCTCTCATGTTTATTGCAGCACTATTTACAAGAGCCAAGAAGTGGAACCAGCCCAAATGTCTGTCATCGGATGAGTGGATAAGGAAAATGTGGTACATCTACACAATGGAATACTACTCTGCTATAGAAAAGAATGAAATACTACCATTCCAGCAACATGGATGGACTTAGAGAAAATTATATTAAATGAAATAAGCCAGACACAGAAAGAGAAATACCACATGTTCTCACTTATTTGTGAGAGCTAAAAACAAACAAACAAACAAATAAATAAATATACAAACATATAAACAGGGGGGTGGGGGAAGAAGACACAGTGATCACAATAATTCCTTGAACTTGTTAAGACAAGTGAACAGATATATGTTGTTGCAGGGCAGGGGAGAGAGGGAGGCAGGAAAGAGGAATTGGCAAAGAGACACGAAAATCAGCTACACTGTATACCGATCAATTAAAATAAAAAAAATGTATATTTTTTTACATTCTAAGATGATGTTGCAGAGCAGTTGCGGGGAGAGGGGGGGAGGGGAAGGAGAAAGGAAATAGGGTGGGAGAAGGAGGAAAAGGAGGGCATAGTTGAGGCCCGTGGAACCCCCCTCACTCCTGCAGGGGAGACAGGGGGTCTTCCAGCAGTGGCTCAGTTATTGCTGGGCTGGATGTAGATCTCAGGCGGGTTGTGGCTGAAGCCCTCAGCCCCCCACTACCCTGGCTCAAGAGCCCAGGGCACTTTCTGTGGCAGCTCAATGGTCATTGCTGGGTTGGTTGAGGGTATCAGGGGGCATGGTTCAGGTCCCTGAATCTCCCCTTTCTCAGCTTGGGGGCCCAGGGGGTTTCCAGTCCTTCTAGGTTTTATAGGTGTTCTTTGGTGGTGTTAGACCTTTTCTAGTTAATATCAAACTTTGTCTCTGATCTGTGGGTTTTTTGTTTTTTCTTTCACTTCTGTGTTGGATTATTTGCTGTTCCTACCACATAAACTCTGCACTGTAACCAATTTGTTGTCCTTTGCTTACTTCTAAAATGCAGGAGCTTCCTGTGGGTATCTGTACTTGAGTCCTATAGCTGAGCTAATCTGTTGCTTTGCTGATGATTCCCTGGGGAAGGCTTTTTGTGCAGCTCAAGTTTTTTTTTTTTTTTTTGTCCTTTTTGAGACCGGCCACACCACGCTCAGCCAGTGAGCGCTGTGAACGCACCGGTCATCCCTACATAGGATCCGAACCTGCGGCGGGAGCACTGCTGCACTCCCAGCACAGCACTCTCCCGAGTGCGCCACGGGCTCGGCCTGTGCAGCTCAAGTTTTAATCGTTGTCTCTGTATGTATTTCTGAGTCTTGTGAAGTCCGGTAGACCTGGGTTATATGGAAGCTCTCGTCTGGGCCTGAGACTTTTCAGCAAACTGCACCCCCTGCAGTTCTGTATTCCTGACCACTCTCCACTGAGTGGTCCTGCACTGATTGAGTACACAGCTGTCCTTGTTGTGCCCCAGTGTTCTCCTGGTGGGCCTGTCATTGCACCACCTATACTCCAAACACTTCCCATGGGACTGGCCATGCACCTGTCACTTGTGATGACTCACTGGCCTCTAACTGGCTCCTTTTTCCAGTTGTTGTGGCTCCTTGCTCCTATGTGGGTCCATGGGAGCCCTGTTAGAGGTCTTGCTGGCCTCAGGGCCACCAAGGTCCTCCTCTCCCCTGCAGCCTCCAAGCAACTTCATCTGAAGGGCACAGCTGCGGCTTTTGCCAGATCTCGTTCCGTGTGCTCAGCAGCTCCAGCTTGGAAGTGGCTGGAATTTGAAATGGTGGGAATGATTCTTTTTTTCTCTCATTGTTGCCTCTCCTGCCTTCATGAACTCTGTAGTTCTCCTCTCCTCTTCCCCTGAGCTCTAGCGGTCCCAGCTTGGCTGTCATTTCTTTTTAATAGTTGTAAATTGGTTGATTTGTGGGAGAGAGTGACACTGGGGACCGTCTCTATTCTGCCATCTTGACTGGAAGCTGTCTGTCCTCAAGAGTTTCTTGTGGGCTCAGGCTGAGACTGGACTTTAGCTGCGATTATGTTCTCACTCAGCTTCTTCACCTGCCCTGTCCTGCTTTTCTCATTTCCTCATGGCTGGTTTTATTTTGGGGGCACTAAATTACTTGCACAAGGATCCCCATCTTAGGTTCTGCTTCTAGGGAACCTGATCTAAGACAATAATATTTATTTTATTAATAAATATTGGTATTGTTCTTAATGTAATGCATATACATTGTTGAAAATAAGAAAATCCAAATAGAAGGACAAAATAAATAATTCTAGACTCCAGAAGTGACCATTGTTGATCTTGATAAATATCCTTTCATTTAGAAATTTTTATGCAGTAAATGTTAACATTAATAGTCCCAAATGGACTCTTGCTTTGATCATGTGATTTGTTTTCATCAATAGAATCCTAGCAAGTATCATCTTTCTTCTTTGTTTACTCTATTCAAGATATCTTTAAGTTTTTAAAATAAACTTTAGTTTTTAGAATGGTTTTACATTTGCAAGAAGACTGATAAAAGTATGAAAGTTCCCATAAATGTTGTAGTCAATTTCCTTTACTAACACAGTAAATATTGCCTATTTGTCATAATTAATGAACTAATACTGATCTATTATTAATAACCAAAGTACGTTCTTTGTTCATGTTTCTTAGTTTTTACCTGATGACCGTTTCTCTTCTAGGATCTCATCTAGGATATAAACATTATATTTAGTCATCATGTCTCCTGGATTCTTTTTGGCTGTGACAGTCTCTCAGACTTACTTGTTTATGATGAAACTTAGGGGAGTACTGGTCAGGTAATTTGTAAAATGGTCCTTTACTGGGAATTGTCGGATTCCCCCCCACCCCCCATGATTAGACCTGAGTTGTGGCTTTTGGAGAGAAAGACCACAAAGATAAAGTATCCTTATCACATTAAATCAAGGGTACCTACTTTCAATATGACTCATTGCTATTGCTGTTGACTTTGTGTAGTGGTTTGAATTATGTCCCCCAAAACTCACTAAAGTTTGAATTGTATCTGTCCAGTTGTATGTATGAGAAACTAGGTCCCCACTGTGACTGCTAAGGGTGGGAAATCCTATTATGGTAATTTAAAGGTGGGGTCTTGAAGAGGTGATTAAGTTGATGGTTTCATGGTGGCTGTGGGAGTAGTTCTGAGGGCTTTAAAAGGGGAGCACATGAGGATCTCTCTCTCTCTCTGCTCCACCATTTTCTGCCATGTGAAACCACAACATTACTATAAAGCTATCACCAAAGAAGACCCTCACCAGATGTGTTCCCTGGACTTTGGACTTCTCAGCCTCTGAAACTGTAAGCAATAAATTTCATTTTCTTACAAATCATCAGTTCCAAGTATTTCATTATAAGCAACAGAAACAGACTAATAGACATGCCTAAGCAGAATCCCTGCTTTTGGCTGTGGAGGGCGGGGGTAGGCAGAGGACACACATAGGCTCCCAGTTCACCTTTTGCTGAAAACTCTTTATGGACATCTCAGTCACTGAACCAGCTAATAATCTGGTACTTGGTTTACCATGTGGATTTGTTCCTTGCATATTTCTTCTTTGGGAAATCTGAAAGAAACAGGAAAGCTTGGCAGAGCAAAAGCCTGGCATTCCTGAGTTCCCTGCCCTCAAAATACTTCTTACCGTCAAAACCCTATTCACATTTTCACCTTTTACACTTTGCTTTTATCAAAATAATGTCATAATTTCTAGAACCTTCCTTTTCACCAAAAAATATGCTGCAACTATCTCTTTACGCAAATACAAAAACTTCGGGCTGGCCTGGTGGCGCACTGGAGAGTGCGCCGCTTGGGAGCATGGCAGCGCTCCCGCCGAGGGTTTGGATCCCATGTGGTGACCGGTTCCCGCTCACTGGCTGAGCGTGGTGCGGACGCAACACTGAGGGTTGCGATCCCATTACCGGTCAGTAAAAACGACAAAAAGGCTGAGGGTTGCGATCCCATTACCGGTCAGTAAAAAAGACAAAAAGGAAAAAAAAAAAAAAACTTCAATGTAACTTTAAATGTAAAAAAGCATTCTGTTATATAGATATACAATAATTCATATAACTTGACATAATTTAAACAATGTAGGTTCTGTTTTTTCACTATTATAAAAAATATTGTGCTTGAATATGTTTGAAGCTGAATGCTTGTGCATATTCTTAAATATTTTCTTAGGATATCTTCATAAAAGTGCAATTTTGGATCAAAAGGTGCTGTAGACTGGGTGGCCTTCAAGTCCCCAAAACTTGACCCCATTGTGACAGTGCTAAAAGGGTGGGAAATCCTATTATGGTAATTGAAAAGTGAGGCCTAGAAGAAGTGATTTGATTGCAAGATCATGCCATAGTGAATGGATTAAAAATGGTGGTCATAGGTGTGGTTTGGAGGACTTTAAAAAGAAAGTGAATGAGGAAAGTAGTTTCTCTTTCTCTCTCTGCTCTACTGTTTTCTTAATGTCAAACTCTGCTGTCACTGTCACCACCACCAGATGTGTTCCTTGGACTTTGGACTTCCCAGCTTCAGAAACCATAAGCAATAAATTTCATTTTCTTTATAAATTACCCAGTTCCATGTATTTTGTTATAAGCAACAGAAACGGACTTATACAAAAAAGTATGTGAATTTTTAAAGCATTTGCTAAATATTGCCAAGTCCTCAACCCCCGCCCCAAAACTGTACCACTTTGCTCACTCAGCAATGTATGAGTGTGACTATTTTCTATCACCTTCACAATCACTGATATTTTTATTTTTACCATTTTTATAAGAAAGATGCTATCCCAATATTTTAATTTCAATTTATCAGATTACAAATGAGGCCAAATAATTTTTATATATGTATTGTTTATTTTGCTTCTTACTCTGGGACTTGACTATTTTAAAAAATATTTTAAAAGTCTTTTAATTGCTGTATATCATCATGTATCTAGAAAATTACATCTAACTGGCTCCTAGTTTTGTAAATTACGGGAGAAATTTATGGACAACTCTCATTTGACCTGGTTGAAAGAGGATAATAAATGTCCAAGTGCATTTGTTGAACACACATTTGGCTTGATGGTGGAAATCCTATGCTTAAATCCTCTGCAGTCTAGAAAGGAAAAAAATGCTTAATTTTTTTTTAAATTTTAAAAATGTCATTTTATTTTATTGTGATAAAAACACTTAGCATGAGGTCTGCCCTCTTAGAAATTTAAGTGTACAATACATTACTGTTGGCTATAGATAAGTACAATGTGAACAGCAGATGTCTGGAGCTTTTCATCTTGCTTGACTGAAACTTTATGCCCTTTGATTAATAACTCCCATTTCACCTTCTCCATAGCATGTTGTTCTTTTAAATTCAGTTTTAATGTAAGACATGATCAGGGTTTAATAAATGATTTTCTAATGCTTGGGCAAGTGTCAGACCTGGAAAAAGCTACAAAAAGGGTTGACGTGGTCCCAAAGTTGCCATGAGAGCATTCAGAACACCTGATGCATATTTTTCATAATCTGCTGTACCAGGAGAACTTGATTTAGCTGTTTGGATCTAGGCTTTTGGTTCTGAGTGTGGAGAGGCCTCTCCAGTGGAATTTGTAGTGCATGCGGAGGCAAACTTCTTTTTCCTTCCAAGATCTCCCTACATCAGGGACTGACAAGAGGCCATCTTGAGCACAATTTCCAAATTGTTTCCCTCTTTCTTTTCTCCTTTTAAAATCTCCCTCCTTAGTCTTCTAGACAGCTCTATTTTCAGCCTTGCATCTGTAGAGTGAACCACTGAAGATCTCTGGAGGCCAGCAGTCACGTTCTATTTTGTGTGAGCAAGGGCCAGTCGTACACATGAACATTGTTCTCGTGGGACATTTGCTTCTGATTTTAATCAGAAAGCTTGCGGTGATTATAGCTATTCCACAAAAGCAAATTTCATTCAGATTGTCCCTCAAATAAACTTCACTGATGATGTNGCATATTTTTCATAATCTGCTGTACCAGGAGAACTTGATTTAGCTGTTTGGATCTAGGCTTTTGGTTCTGAGTGTGGAGAGGCCTCTCCAGTGGAATTTGTAGTGCATGCGGAGGCAAACTTCTTTTTCCTTCCAAGATCTCCCTACATCAGGGACTGACAAGAGGCCATCTTGAGCACAATTTCCAAATTGCTTCCCTCTTTCTTTTCTCCTTTTAAAATCTCCCTCCTTAGTCTTCTAGACAGCTCTATTTTCGGACTGACAAGAGGCCATCTTGAGCACAATTTCCAAATTGTTTCCCTCTTTCTTTTCTCCTTTTAAAATCTCCCTCCTTAGTCTTCTAGACAGCTCTATTTTCAGCCTTGCATCTGTAGAGTGAACCACTGAAGATCTCTGGAGGCCAGCAGTCACGTTCTATTTTGTGTGAGCAAGGGCCAGTCGTACACATGAACATTGTTCTCGTGGGACATTTGCTTCTGATTTTAATCAGAAAGCTTGCGGTGATTATAGCTATTCCACAAAAGCAAATTTCATTCAGATTGTCCCTCAAATAAACTTCACTGATGATGTACTGAAAGTAGTTATGCTTTAGATAACAAGCATTTTGGAGAAAAAGCCTGTCTTCTCTCTTATTCCTTTCTGTGTGCAGGAAATAAGAATGCCACACAGAAATCAACTTGAGCTGAATTAGTTTTCTGATGGTATCACCAAAGGACCTTTTGTGGGTAGGTGTGTTTAATACTTGTGACATGTATTTTGGACTCTTTGAGTACCTCCAAAATCTCTGATTTGAAGTTGATTCTTTATGGTTCTCATAACCAATAAATTTATCTAAACCTTTTTGTTTTTTAGCTTATACCAAGTTTCTGGTAATGAATTTATGTTCTTATCTTTCAATATAAATTAGTGTTTCCTTAATTTGTTCCTCAACAACTTCTTTTGTTTCTCCTTTTTAAGAATTTTTATTTTTCATGAAAGGGAAATTATCTCATATTTTAGTTACTTCTCTGTCTTTTGAAAAGCAGTCCACTTCTCACCAAATAAATGTGAGTTCTGAAGATCGTTAGGTAACTTTCTTAAAAGCTCTTCTCAGCCAAATAGAAAGTCTATGCTGAGGCCCAGCTTTATAATTCCCTTGTGCAAATTTAGTATGAGGCTCTCAAAAGCAAATTTTGGAACTTATATTTTTAAAGCTCTGCTTAAGCAAAGAGTATGGTTTTTGGCCAGTCTTACTGGATAATGCAGCTCAAACAATAATTTTTGAAGACTTTTTCAGGCTGTCAAGAAGCCTCCCATCTTTTGACTTCAAAGGAACTACATCTGGTCTTTGAAAGTAGTTCAGAACAGTGCCTATAAAAGACTAGCTTCAATAGTCAAAAAGAAAAGAAATGTTAGGAACAAGTTAAAGAATTGCAGGAAAAATCCTGTGTTCTTCTTCTTTCATCCAGATAAACTAATAGGGATGCATTATGGGCATCTGGTGTCTGTGCCCTCAGCCCTCTTGCTGTTGAAGCTTGCTTCGTGCAGACAGATGAATGGGCCTAGAGGAGACTGCCTCTACCTGCTGGCTCAGGAGAAGGACACTGCCCTCCTCTGCAGATTTTATGCCACTGTCATATTCTCCTCATTTCTACATTTCCAAATGTGCCTAGTAGACCTTTCAGGTCTTCTAAATGATCTCCCAGGAAGAATCATAATAAATAGATTGTCCCTAAAACAATCCAGCAAAAAGCTTATACAAAAGCAACAGCCATACCACTATCATTTTTGAGTCATTACTTTGTGTTATCTTGTGTTTATTAAGACTATTAAGTCATCTATTGACTCAAATAATAAACCAAGCCCTCAACAGTAGAAGATTGAGGAGTTTTATTATTCCCATTTGATAGATATTATAGATTGAATAGTGTCCCCCCAAAGTTAAATGTGTTGGTGGCTTGGTCCCCACTGTGACAGTGTTAAGAGGGTGGGAAATCCTACAATGGTAATTAAAAGGTAG
>NW_007728415.1:107361-109062 GCF_000696425.1 Galeopterus variegatus | reverse complement strand
TTTTTTTTTTTTTAATTTTCAGTATCTTTTTTCTTCTATTTTATTATTATTTTTCTTAATAGACACATACTTGTATATATTTGTGGGGTACATTGTGATATTTGGGTACATATACACTGTGCAATGATCAAATCAGGGCACTAATTTATAAGGGCACTAATCCTGTTCATGAGAACTCCACCCCATGACCTAATTACCTCCCAAAGTTCCCACCTCCTAATACCATCACTTTGGACATTATATTTCAATATATGGATTTGGGGGAGAAACCAACATTCAGTCCATAACAGAGACTCTCTCATAGCATGGCAGTTTGCTTCTTCAAAGCCAGCAGGAGAATATCTCACTCCAGTCTGCTGTGTGAAATATGACATAGTCATGGAGTGATATCTCATCACCTTTGCCATATCCTCTTGGCTAGAAGCAAGTCACAATTTCCACCTGCACTCTAAGTGGCTTTGTACAAGGGCATAACTAATTTGGAGTCATGTTAGAACCCCGCCTTTCCAAGAAGAGAAAGTTCAGAGAGGATGGAGGTAGCAGGTGATGTCAAACTGAAAGTGACAGAATGTCCATGCAGGTGTGGATTCAGGAATTACCTGGTGACATGGGTCTCAGCCCTGGCTCCACATTAGAATCACCTGAGAAACTTTAAATCAATAGCCTCACCCCTAGAGAATCTGATTTAAATACTGTAGGGTAAGGCCTGGACATTGCATTTTAAAAAATGTCTACAAATGATTAAAATATATACAGAGTTGAGAAACACTGATCTAGTCCAACTACTTTATTTCATAGAAGAGGGAATTGAGGCCCAGGCAGGTTGTGTCTTGTTGAAGTATGTGCATCCAGTTAGTGGCAGAGGTAGGATGAGACCCCAGTGTCCTGCCTAAGGTCAAATCTTCCCACTGGACAAATATGTTACCTTGTGGAGGTTGTCCAGTTTGTAATGTGATCTTTTAAAGTCAAAAAGCTGCTAAATTGTAGGTAGATTTGACTAAAGCCAGGTCATATTTTCTCTGTTGTTGTGCAGTCAACTTACTACCAAGATGGATTTCCCAGATTGAGTTGTTGTCACCAGCTTCAAGAGTGAAAATATAAATAAAATTAACTTATTTTTGGAAAATTTGTATGAAAACAACTCTTCGTGNGTGGTTCTGAGGGCTTCAAAAAGAGAAGGAATGAGGAGTTAGCTCTCTCTCTGCTTCTACCTTCCACCATGTGACACTCTGCTTTGCTGTGAAGAGTCACTACCCACCAACAGATGTGTTCCCTGGTTTTTGGACTTCCCAGACTCTGAAACTATAAACAATAAATTTTGCTTTCTTGTAAATTACCCATTCCAGGTATTTTGTTACAAGCAACAGAAACAGACTAATACAATAGATGAGAAAATTGAGGTGTAGCAAGATTAATACAATATTTTGGCCAGACATCTACAATTGATAAGTAGTAGAGCCAAAATTTAAACTCAGGTTAGACTAACTTTAAAATTCATACCCTTGATCATTATGCTGATGTTATCACCATGCTAAGAGCTTAGAATCATGGAACTTTACAATTGGAAGATAACTTGTCAACACACCTCAAGTAGGAGAGCTGGGACCTGGTTAGGTTCAAACTGCTGACTTCCAGTTTTGTTCTCACATCAGGGAAAGAGGGCTAGAGAGCTCTCTGGCCTCTTTTAATTTTTTTTTTTTT
>NW_007728415.1:104704-105480 GCF_000696425.1 Galeopterus variegatus | reverse complement strand
GTGAAAATATAAATAAAATTAACTTATTTTTGGAAAATTTGTATGAAAACAACTCTTCGTGTTTGGGGAAAATGTATTTTCCATTGTGTCTTAAACCATGTTATTTGATGCTTATGTAGGATGGTATACATTATTTGACACAGATAAAATGGGAACATAGGCTGTATCATTTACAAGGATGATTGAAATCTTTTGGTAAAACATCATAAATCTGAAAGGGCAAACTATACCAACCAATGGGCTGGTGAGTCTTGATCTAATGAACCTCTTTCCTGGGTCTGGCCATGCCTTTTAAAAAATGAGTTCTTTACTCTCCCTTGCTGTTCACTTAATCTCTAATACTACAGAATCCTGTCATTTAGCCCTAATATTCTCCGAATTTTGGGAGTAAAGTCCTGGTCAGTAGAGAAAGAAACAGATCCTTACAGAATCAAGAACTTGCCATGTTCCACTGCTCTCCACTTGGCTTCGGTAACCTATATCTATATTTTGAAGGGATAGTAGGGCCACCAAAGCCCTGGACATAAGATTTTCCTGGCTCCCAGACTTGTTAGGAATAATTCTGAATAGCTGTCCCTTTATTTGATCAGTAAAGTCTTCCCACGTGTTTTATCAGACAAGGATAATAGGAGTCCCTGGGAATCTGGCCTGAGCTTAAATTATTTCAGCCCAGTGACGGAAAAGGCACTAGCCTGGGCTCTTTGCCATTTTCTCACTGGACTAGCCTAGTACTGAAGGTCATGACCTAGAACAGATAATCCCACAAGACTTTCCAG
>NW_007728415.1:100839-104391 GCF_000696425.1 Galeopterus variegatus | reverse complement strand
GATAATAGGAGTCCCTGGGAATCTGGCCTGAGCTTAAATTATTTCAGCCCAGTGACGGAAAAGGCACTAGCCTGGGCTCTTTGCCATTTTCTCGCTGGACTAGCCTAGTACTGAAGGTCATGACCTAGAACAGATAATCCCACAAGACTTTCCAGATAATGATAATAAGGATAGGTTACCAATCCAAAATTTTCCATTGAAAAGTCCAAGGATGTGATTTAAGGAAGAATACGTTAATTCATTTTAATGGAAAACTCTTCTAGTTAAATGGAAACATGCCTGAAATTTTTGCAGAGACCTAAGTATACAATTAAATACCCTGTAATAATGGCAATCACCATGAAAAGACTGCATGAATTCTCAGGAGCCTAAGGGTCATAGTAATTAATGCTCCTGCAATTTATGCAGGCTTTTGTTTTTTTAATGGTAATTTTCTCTCTTCATTAGAAGAAACCGTTACCAGTTACTGAGAAATGCAGTTACTGAGCAATGCATCCCTAATTCCAAAACAAACAAACAAACAAACAAACAAAAAAATAGCAGTTGCTTCCTGAGCCCGAGAAGAAATCAGTTTATAAAGCCAGCTCTCTGGTCTGATGTAAGGCACTTGACATTCAAGGCTGAGAGATATCGCTCAGAAGATTGGGCAATTGTACAAACTCTACAGTCTTTCTTCTTGTCTCTCTTGTAATCAGCAATGCCCACATGAATTGCAGAATGCAAAAGACTTGAGGGGGATCATTTGACATTCTCCTGCCTTTGGTTGCTTCATACAAACTGTCCAAGGTAGAGGAAAGTCTATTCAGGTTTGATGACCTTGTGAGATAAAATACCCATAACCTTCTGATATTACTGATAAATCAACAATAATACTAATCGTAACAACCACATGTAACGCATATAGTACAATGCTTAGCAAATAATAAACATTTAATGAAAAATTTTAGAGATGATTGATTTGATAATGGTGATGATGACAGTAATGATGGTAATGACTTTTTAATATTTCAGGTCCTGTGTTACATATTTTTCATATTTTTTCTTATTGCATCCTCAAAGCAATCCTACTAGAAGAGTATCATTAGCCCTATTTTATAAGGAATGAGGATAAGACTAGGGACGTACAAGTAGCATGTTCAAGGTCTCCCTGTTAGTGAGTGGAAGTGGCCAGATTTGCATCCACGTTTATATGATTCTGTCAACATTCTTGGTCATTCTGTACTAGTTTTATTTGCTTTTTCTGAAGCTATTTCAATCAGCAGACTCTTCCATCATTCGGTTCAGTCCTTTCTTGCCCCAGGATCCATTATAAATAATACTGGGTTCATTCTTTCACTTTTTCTTCTGAACCTAGTCTAATTTTCAACCATCTGTCACCTGCCTCATACCACTGTGAAGGTATCGGATACTGTTTTGGAAAAATCTCTGAGGTTCTGTGACTTTGAACCCCAAGATCAGGTTTCTGTCCTTTAGGTGAGAGGTACCTCAAATGGGAGTCTGAGGCTTTGCCTCTCCCAGCCTTTGGTCCTTTAAGAATCTCTGACCCATGCAGCACTGGGCCCCTGTGATTCTGACTTTCGTTTGCAATGCTGTGGCAGTTTTAATAAGAAAACTGAGAGAAAGGTAGATAAGACGGTTTTTTTAGATTTCTTCTAACCTCAAGGTCTGAGTCTGTCATCCTCCTCTGCCTTGGAAATCTTTACCAACAACACGGGTGGCTAGCATTCTGGAAAGACTATTCATTTATGACTGTCCCATATTTATGCTATTTGCAAAGTATAGGAACTCGTCCCTAAGTAGCTTCAATCCCCTTTCATCTCTGAGACCTGAAGTTGCTAAGGCAACTTTAACGATATTATTTTTCATCCTTTTATTGTTCTCACTGCTGCTAATGGCTTTCTCTCTTTTCCCACCTTAATCATGCTTTCAGTTTTTTTAATGGAATTTGTAACTTCATTCATTCTTTATTCATTATTTACACAAATATGGATTGGATGGATCTTACTTGCCACATATACAGTCAGTTGTTAAAGGATTTGAGGTTAATGACGTGGACCCACACCTCAAGAGCTCACAGTCTAATGACAGAGTGCAACATGACAAGTGCCATAGAAACACTGAGAAAAAACACCCTGGGGCAGAGAAAGATGAATCAGGGAAGGCTCTAAGAAGAGGCAATGCCAGAACTGACACTACAAAGAATCAGGACTAAGGATATCTGATTATTGCTGATCCAATGATATTCTCACTTCTTCACCTTCCCTTTCACAAGATGGAACAGGAAATCCAAAACCAATGGGAGATACTTACAGGCCATGCTGAAAGTGACCACGTTATGCCTGGATAGGAATGAAAATTCTTACAGGACAAGGGAAACAGTTAATTGACTTGAAAGCACACTGTGTAAAACCCTAAAGCTTGGCAAGCCCATGTTTGCATCTGCAGTGTAATGTCACTGGGAATTGGGGACCTAGGCACATCAAAATTGAACTAAAGCTTCATCTCTCTTACAGTTAGCACTCTTTTCTCTATGTATTAGGTGGTATAAGGAAAATAGCTTTGGATTGGAAACCAGGAGAGCTAAGTCCTATTTCTACTTCTATCTTTAACTAGTTGAGTCCTTGGACATTACCATTGAATATATAAAGATATAAATGAAGACTCTTGATATCCAAGAAAAAATACAGACAGTGGCAAGAGAATCTAATGACATTACAAATGCATGAAACAACCTTACCGAAGAGGATGTGGAAAAGAGGTACTGACCTAAGTGTCTTTGGAAATGAGTGGTGTCTATAAGACTGAAGGCAGAAGGACTGTATATAAACACTGTACTTTAGTTGATAAAGTTGTTTCTCAAAGGAATACAGGTTAACAATTTTTATACTGGTATATATCTGTACTGGAATGAAAGAATTAATTAAATGGATAGTAGGTGGCGAGAGCCAGTTTTCTCACTGTTGGAGTGGGAGTTTACAGATGGCAACAGAGTATGCCATAATGATCTATGTGGTAATGAATTAGAATTGGGGAACATCAAAATGAGCTCATGCATAGCTTAATATAGATAAGGATATTTACATATAGAACTATTACATGTAGAACTATATTACATATAGAACTATTCATAGACATGTATATATGAGAGGTCTTCAAAAAGTTCATGGAAAGATGCATATTATCATTTAATTCAATTTTTTCACAAACTTTTTGAAATACCCTCATATACATGAGCTGGTATATACACTTTTATTTTTTTGCTCTGATAGCTGAGAGGGCCTAAAAGAATGACACCCCAATGGCAGTAAATATACCTGGCACCCCAATCTTGGTTTCTAATGTCATTCTCTAATTTAAAAAAAAAACAGGGCTCCTTGGAGAAATGACTCATTCTTGGACTGGGAGAGGAAATGTATAAGATGAATCCAGATTACTTTGTAGTGCCAGAAAGTAAGAAATTACTTTAATTAAGTAAATAAATAAAAAAAAGCACAGTGATGGTGGTCTGTCAAAAGGAAACAGAAGCGTACTATAAGAGCTCTCAATGGCCAA
>NW_007728415.1:95563-100253 GCF_000696425.1 Galeopterus variegatus | reverse complement strand
CAGATTACTTTGTAGTGCCAGAAAGTAAGAAATTACTTTAATTAAGTAAATAAATAAAAAAAAGCACAGTGATGGTGGTCTGTCAAAAGGAAACAGAAGCGTACTATAAGAGCTCTCAATGGCCAAAGCTGATACAATTTGAGGAAAAAAAAAAGGAGTATTGGATTTTAACCACAAGTATAAAACAAATATCCATGAGTTCATACTGATATAAGTAAACGATTGAACAAATTAGTAAATGGAGAAGAAAAGACAAATCTTTCGTGTAGAAGAATTCCAAATATTTCGTGTAGATATTCCACCCTCAAGGATGTGGAGCATAAACCACCACTCCTTAGGTATAGGCTGCTCATGGTGACCTCCTTTCAAAGTGCACAGTATGGAAAGGGGATAAATAGAGTAACTTTACAGTGGAGAAACCTCAGCCAGGTAGGTGGTCAAGGCCAACATCAATGGTGACAAATCATGTTGGTAGCATGTATGCTTGATAGTATGTGTTGAAAATGGCACTTTATCTCCGTGGTCTTCCTTTTAAGAACCCACAACCCTAGTCTTATCATGATAAAACCAACTGACAAATTCTAATAGTGGGTGTCCTACAAAATACCTGACCAATACTCCTCAAAAACTCCTGAGATCATCAACAACAAAGTTTGAGAAATATCTACAACCAAGAGGTCTTTAAAGAAACATGATGCTTTGCTCTAAGTGGTTGTCCCCTCCAAAGCTCTTGTGGGAGCTTCATTCCCAATGTGGCATTGAAAGATGGAAACTTTAAGAGGTGCTTGGATCATGAGAACTATAGTCTCATGAATAGATTAACTTATTCATGGAGGAATGGGTTCATGGTTTAATGGATTATCATGGGTGTGGACTGGTGGCTTTTTAAGGACAGCAAGTGGCCATGTAAAAAAAGTTCTCTTCCTTTTTCTCACCATGTGATACCCTGTGTTGCCAGGGGCTCCGAAAAGACTTCCCACAAAGAAGGCCCTCACCAGATGTGCTCCCTGGACCCTAGACTTCTCAGCTTCCCAAACTGTAAGAAATAAATTTCATTTTCTTATAAATTACATGGTTTCAGGTATTCTGTTATAAGCAACAGAAAATGGACTAATACATCTAACTGCTAAATGTAATGTGGAGTCCTGGAACAGGAAAAGGGCATTAGGTAAAAACTAGTAAATTTAAATAAACTATGGGCTTTCATTAATAATAATGTATCACTATTAATTTATTATTTGTAACACATATATTACATTAATGTCAGATGTTAATAATAGGGGAAACTGCATGTGGGGTGTATGAAATTCTCTGCTATCTTCTCAATTTTTCTGTAAATTAAAAACTGTCCTTAAAATAGCAATTTTTAAAAATAATAAGAGAAAGAATCTCTTTTATCTCATCACTCGTGGTAGAGCAGAGCTGTCACGCTCCATTCCTTTCTGGTAGCTTACATATTTCAGGGTGTAGTAAACGGGAAGTTGGAGGCTCTGATTTGAAGGATCACCAAGGGAGGGCAGGTTGTTTTTCACCAACTGCGTAACTGAAGTGCAGTGATGGTAGAAGGGAGAGAAAGAACATTCAGATATGAAAGCAGCCAGACTTCAGTGTTGGATCAAGATGTTTGTGGGCTGCCTGGAGCACCTGGGGCCGAGTCCCAAGCTGCAGTCACCCTTGAAGGCAGATGGCTTTTTTGTTATTAAGCTAACCACATTCATTCATCATTCTCACTGAAAGAAGATGGGGTGGAGAAGAGGATGGATTGCTCTAAATCTTTTTGAATCCTTATTAATTGAATTTCTGATTAGCACACACATTATACATAATGAGGTTCCAGGAGCAGATGCAAGTGCAGCTAAGTTTAACATTCTGCTCCCACGATATTGCTGTGTGGGTGGAGCAGTTGGACAGTCATGGAAACAAGCACTACGCTATGGTCCTGGATGCAATTTGTATCAAGTAATGAGATCAATGACCATTTGGCAGGAGGTTTAAAATAAATTATAGCATCTATGCTTCCTGAGTTCATGTTTCATGTGTATCTTCTTTTGTGGAGAAACTGAATGTATTTCCTTCTGATAATACTTAAAATCATTACATGTAGGATTCCATGAGACAATTGAAGCCTACAAAAGTGATGTGACTCAATGTCACACAATAGCCAAATATGGGTTAGAACCTTGCTATTCAAAGGGTAATGCAGATTATGTGCAGAGTAGGAACATTAACATCACCTGCCTATTAGAAATGCAGAATCTCAGGCCCTACTCCAGACCTACTGCATCAGAAATCTGCATTTTAATAAGTTTCCCTGGTGATTCATATGCACTGAAAGTGTAAAACATGTGCTAGTTTAGAATCTATAATTGCTTTACGAGATAATTGTATTGTTTAAGGTATTTGGGCTGCAAATAACAGCATCAAACAAAAACAGCATAAACAGGATTCTTATTGTTTCCTATAACATGAAGTCAGGAAAAGATGGTGCAAAGCTACATGACTATGCCAGTCGTCGAGTAGGGCAAATCATAACTAAAGCCAAAATGTTTCATTATTTTATTTATATTAAGTTTCCATTTATATTGTCAGAGCTAGGGCTCAGACTCTTCAAACCAATTGTACAGACTGGGCCCCCAGACACCTCACATACCAGGCTGGGTCTCCAGATCCCTCACACACCAGGCTGGGTCTCCAGACTCCTCACATGCCAGGCTGGGTCCCCAGACCCCTCACATGCAGGCCCATACTAGGTAATTGGGAAAGATCCCAGGAGCTCTTGACAGACGACATGAGCTCGGTCCTCAGCAATGGCAGCAGCAGCAGTAGCAGCCTCCCTGTGGCCCACCCCGGGGGCATCCCGGGAGTGGGGGGGCCCTGTGGATAAGAGCCACTCATCCTTTATTCTTAAGTCACAGCCCAGGACACCTGGGTGCACGAGTGCAATTACATTAGACAATAACCAAGGAACACCTGGGCACATGTGTATATTTACATCAAATGCTCGGCAAGATTCTGAACATCTGAGGGGCCCTGACCATTTTCCTATATTTTCCCAACAGATGGCTCCAAAATCAATTGTATCAATGACTAAAATTCTTTATCACATTTCAATTCCATCATTTCCAATGTGTTGATTTTGTTGCCTCATTGGTACAAAATGGCTGCTACAGCTCATACAGCTGAGTCCAAAGGCAGGAGTAGGTGGATGGAGGAGGAAGGTTGGAGAGGGAGCCAGAAGACTCCTCCTCTCACATTCATCTGATAATCTGGTGGAAAATCTTTCTCAGAAAATATCACAGGGCATACTTTTCCTCAAATTTTCTTGGCCAAATTTCGGTCACATGGTCATGCTTTAGCTGGAAGAAAAGTTTAGAAAAACTCACCAGGTGTTATAGTGGAAGTTGGTCTTTGCTTGTAAAAAAGACAGGGGGGAAGTGGCTGTTGGGCAGGTGACCAACGGTGTCTGCCTCAACCATGCTGCCTTTAACAAGCATAGAACATTAGAGATTTATTTTATTATTCCTTTCATTTTTTTTTTTTTTTTTTTTGCATGGGAAAACTGGGGCCCTGAGTGGTAAAGGGCTTTTCCATAGATATGGTTAGTGAAATCAGAGGATTAGATAGAAGCCAGCACTCTTTATTTCTGGTCTGCTACTGTGGCAGACACTGTACTTTTGTAACTAAACATCATTTACAACCCCATTCCTTTAACTTCCCCTACTAAAAGTTGTTGTAAAGCTAAAATAACACTTTGATTTGTTGTGGCCATGTGGAAGAGCTCTGGCTTAAGAATATGTAGGCAGAAGTCACTGAGGAGCACTTTCCTTTTTTCATACAAAGATAAAACCTCATAAGGAGCAGGCTTTTGGTGCTTCCCTCTTTTTTTGACCTGGAATATGAATGTGATGACTAATGCAGTGGCAGCTATATTGCAATCACATGGATGCAAGCCATGCCCTAAAGCTGATGGAAAAGATAGAAGGAAATTGGATCCTTCATGAAATTGTAAAACCCTTGTGATGACTTTGGTCTGGCAATCTTTGGACTTTTTATTAAGCAAGGAAAGAAAACCTTAATTATTTAAATCATTATTAATTAGATTTGTGATTACCAACTACAAAATATAATCTAAACTGGTACAACTACATGCTAAACATGTTCTCTGAAAGAAAACTATTTTTCCCAGAATGCTATGAGGAGTGGACTGTTGTATCAGAACAATTTAATGCAATAGGCATTTTCACATAAATTAGTTACTTTTTTTTTTCCATTTGCAAAACAGACAGACACAGGAGATAAAATGGAAGAGTGAAGCAGGGCACGTTTCCAGAAGGGTTTTAATGTTGTTGTAGCAGCCACAGAATTTTCTCTTTCTGAGGCAATTTCTGTATCTGATATTTTTATCTTGTTGACTAATCACTCCCTGCTGAAGCAGTGGAATTCCTCCATCTTCAAACTGTCCATTAAATGATGCTGTGAGTAGTCAAGTCTGAGGGGTCTTGTCCACACATTTTCCCTCTTACGTTAGTGAGGATGTATCCTTTTGCAGGGGGGAATGTGTGTTACTCCCTTCTCCCTTTCCCCTTCCAGGCTTTGGGGTGATTTAGTTCAGGCAGGTCTTTTTTTTTTCTTTTTTTTTTTTGTCTTTTTCCGTGTCCGGCATCGGATCGCAACCCTCAGTGTCGCCCCC
>NW_007728415.1:89885-94628 GCF_000696425.1 Galeopterus variegatus | reverse complement strand
TTTTTTTTTTTTTTCTTTTTTTTTTTTTCTTTTTCCGTGTCCGGCATCGGATCGCAACCCTCGGCGCTGCCCCCGCGCCTCGCTCAGCCAGTGAGCGGGAACCGGTCTGTATGTGGGATCCGAACCCTCGGGCGGGAGCGCCGCCGCGCTTCCCAAGCGGCGCACTATCCAGTGCGCCACCGGGCTGGCCCTTTTTTTCTTTTAATAGCTGTTAATAACTTGTACATATCCCCTGTGATTCTTAAATGTATAGTAAAGTCTCAGATACTCAGGAAATTCTTGCTGTAATTGAGTATGTATTTAAGGCAGAGAAAGGACTAGATACATTACCTTGAGGTTGATAACTGTCATTGGGATAAAATAGAGAAAGCAGCATACTCACCTATAGCAACAGGAGGGAGAGGAAGCCAAGAAGCATCGTTGTGCAGAAGTTGTGTGGAGAGATTATCCTTCCACAGGTTCTGGAATTGGGGGTTCAGCCAAAGGGCAGGGGCTGCCTAGTCAGCATCTGGGTTAGAGTCTATGGCAATGCCTGTGAATGTCAGGTGAAGTGTGGTATGAGACCTACTCCATATTCCTCAGTTTATCTGCATTATTGAAAGCACTAGGCAGCTCCTCCAGACGTTCTTTTCGTCCCTTCCAGTACTAAATGAGAACAAGATCATTTGAATGTCTTTGTCAAGAAGTAGTCTCTTGAAATACATTGACCTGGAGTGAATAAACCAGCCAGTTGACATTTAACAACAGATTTAGTTGGAATATCTTAATTGGCTTCATTTGTGATTCTAGAATTGGGCAAAACTTAATTCTATAATATAGAATAAGTGTTTCATTGAGCCAAGCAGAGGAGGTTGGTTTTATAGACAGAGAAGTGATGAAGAAAGCAGAAACAAAGAATGAAAAGTGGATTGGTCATTTCAGTTACTTTCTGTGTAAGAGGGAACAGGAAAATCAAACAATAGAGATACAACTGATTGGTTAATATTAGGTTACTTCAGATTATTTTTAGTTGTAAGTATTAAAGGCAGAGGGATCTTCATTATCATTGTTGGGAAAAATAGGAAAATGTCAGGGCCCCTCGGATGTTCAGAATCTTGCTGAGCATTTGCTGTAAATATCCTAAGGTGTTCCTTGTTACTACTTAATGTAAGTTGTGTATGCACACCCAGGGGTCCAGGGTTGTGGACTTAAGTATAAAAGACTAACAGCTCTGATCCACAGTGCTTCTCAGTACTCTCAGAGAAGCCACTAGGATAGTTGCCCCTAGATCTGAATAAAACCCATTCATTTTTCTATACCTACGGCTCCTAGAACCTGTTTTTCCTATTATCTAGCTCACAGACCTGCATGTGGAGGGTTTGTGACCCAATCTGTGCAACAGACTCGAGGGGTCTGTAAGCCCTAGCTTTACAATCATGCAGGTTGAAACTGGCCTGTTTGTGAAATTAGCTTGTTATCTCTCTCTCCTGATTTCTTGGAAGGTCAGATAACTCAGTTTTGGTTGATGAGGTAGAACCTCAGTATGAGTGATTCCATTTTGATTTTTAGTCTAGTCTGTTAGGGCTTAGTGCAGAAACTTAGTCCAAAACAGTGTCCTCCTGTAATATTTAATACCTCCAAAATGAAGCTTTAAAAAAAGGTCTTGTGATAAGTAGGTGCCTTCCATATATAGCTATAATTTAATTTTACTATGTTCCAGGCACTATACTATGATCCTTAGGTCTGTTATATTGTTTAGTCCTCAGTGCAACTATAATAAAAGTTTTTAGACATTATAACCTATAATCTATAATATGTAACACAAATATAGCCTATAATATATTATGTGTAATGTATAATAAATGTAACACGTGCATTATGATATCTATACTTTAAATAAATATGTAGACATTTGTAAAGTTAACTTGTATTTTTTAATTTTAATTTTCCTACTGATTTGGATCATTATCCTGTGAAAAGTTTAAACTAAAATCACACTTAAACATATTTAGAGATATGTGTTAAAAATGCCTTGCTGATGAGATATAAATGATACTTAAAATATGTCCTAAATGAAAGTGTGTTCCTCATGGAGGAAGAACTCTGTCTCAGAAACAGCATTAGTTGGGATTATGTCTTCCTGAGAAGGAACTGTGGATGTTTAAAGATCTGGCTCTTTAAACATAGTCTTTAGAGATATAATCTGCCACTCAGGTTAAGACAGTGTAGTACATTGAGGCCCCCGGAGACTTTTCAGACAAGTAGATTTGAACTTTTTTTTCCTGTCTATAGTTACTCGGTATGAATGCTTGAGCAAATTACTTCACCAATCTTAGTCTCATTTAGATACCTGTAAAATGTAGAGCAACACATCTTGAAGGCCCATGCAGAGTTAAAATGACATAATATGGAGAGAGTTGGCATATAGGAGGTGCTTTATTAATGCTAATTCCTTTTTTTGGGACATATATGTGAAATATTGGCCCTGTCTACAGCCCATGTCAAATTCTACATAAAATCCACATTTACCAAAGGTAGCTGTACTTGCAGGCATTTTGGGGGGACTAGATCTCAGCTTGTGTAGTCTGGTGTCATTTTCTGGCTTTCTAACTAGAAAACTTCAGCGAAGGGTATCTTTGGCTACTGTGTTTCTTCAATAGGGACTCACTTTGTGAGGCAGATTATTTAGGATGAGTTGGTTTATTAATCGTATCCTGAGAGAGAGAGTGCGTTCTTGGCACCATCACTTCTCTCCATGAGGAATTGGGGCCATCAGTGTAATCCCCCCATGTTCTTGGACATGTGGCTTTTCAGTTTTGCCCATTGAGAAGGGGAGTGTATTTCTCTGTTCATTGATTATGGGTTCAGTCTTGTGACTTGCTTTGGACAAGTGGATTATTTGCAGAACTGATTTAAGCAGAGGCTTTAAAAAGCATGTGTATGAATATGGTTAGGTTTGCATTTTTGAATTCCTGCCATGGCTATGAGAAGAACATGCCCGGACCAGCCAGTTTGTCCCAGGAGGAGGCTGAAAGATACATGGAGCAGAGCTTCTCCCAGCCAATGCAAAGACTCAAGAGGAATAATAAATGATTGTTCTTTTTAGCTGCTGAATTTTGAGGTGGTTTGTTACATAGAAGTATCTAACTGATACAATTCCTCTTCATTTTATAAATCCATCCTAGTCTGGTTGATATATAGTCACACTAGACCTGAGGCACGGTCTTTGGATTTTCTCCTTGACCTTTTGGTTGGCATCTTCTGGTTCCTTGGCATGGTATCTTCAAACATAACTTAAAATGAAGCGTGATATTTGGTCACTTGCTTTACTAAACCATTTATGCTTGTGCTCCACTGACTCACAAATCTATGAAAGGGACAAGAAAATTTATGAAGATAATAATTGTATCTAATGAATTTTTCAGATAAAATTTCCCAGGAGGGTAATTGGAAATAGAAGGGACATTTTTATTTGAAAGCCACCAGTGTTTGCATACCCGGGAGCTTTCACCTGAGGTTGATCAACAGAGAACAGTTTTTTTTTTACTTTCAAATTGTTTTTATTGCTTTTATAGCATGTGTTCACTGATGACCTACTTTTTTATTTGTGAAAATTATTTGGAGTGTAAGGTTAGGATGAATTGCATCATAATTTTTCTTAAAATACTAAATTTTTTAAAAACCTGTTTTTAAAAAATTTATTATTTTTTTACATTCTAAGATGTGGAACAGTTGGGGGAGGGGGAGAGGGGAAATGGGAAGGGGAAGGAGGGAGGCATGCCACAGGTCAAGGTCTATGGCAGCCCCCTCATTCTGGCAGGGGAGCCCTTTGCTTCCAGTGGCAGCTCAGTGGTGGATGCTGGGCTGGATGAAGATGTCAGGGGGCATGGCTGAGGTCCTTGGCCCTCCCCAACTGTAGCCTGGGAGCCTGGGAAGCTTCTGGTCCTTCTAGGTTTTATAGGTGTTCTTTGGTGGTATTAGACCTTTACTGGTTAATATTAAAACTTTGTCTCTGATCTGTGGGTGTTTTGTGTTTTCTTTCAGTTCTGTGTTGGATTATTCACTATTCCCACCACTTAAACTCTGAACTGGAACTAATTTGTTGTCCTTTACTTACTTCTAAAATGGGGAAACTTCAACCAGTAGTTGAGCCCTGTGGTTGAACTAAATTGCTGCTTTGCTGCTGATTCTCTGGGGAAGGCTTTTTGTGCAGCTCAGGTTTTAATTGTTGATCTTGTAAGCACTTCCGGGTCTTGTGAGGTCCGGTAGCCTTGGGTTGTGTGGAAACTCTGGTCTAGGCCTGAGTAATTTCAGCAAACTGTACTCCCTGCAGTTCTGTATTCCTGACCAGTCTCCACTGAGTGTTCCTGTGCTGATTGGAAGGCAGATCAGCTGTTCATGCTGTGTCCCAATATTCCTCCGGTGGGCCTGTCTTTCCCACTGCCCAAACTCCAAACGCTTCCCATGGGACATGCCATGCACTGGTCTCTTGTGATGACTCACCTGCCTCTGAGTGGCTTCTTTTTTCAGTTGTCTGTGGCTCCTCGCTCCTATGTGGGTCCATGAGAACCCTGTTAGTGGTCTTGCTGGCCTGGGGCCACCAAGGCCCTCTTCTCCCCTGCCACCTCCAAGCAACTCCATCTGAAGGGCACAGCTGTAACTTTTGTCAGCTCCTTCTCCATGTGCTCACCAGGGCAAGCTTCAAGTGGTCAGACTCAAAATGGTCAGAGCAGTTCTTTCTTTCTCTTATCGTGGCTTCTCCTG
>NW_007728415.1:82481-89448 GCF_000696425.1 Galeopterus variegatus | reverse complement strand
AAGTGGTCAGACTCAAAATGGTCAGAGCAGTTCTTTCTTTCTCTTATCGTGGCTTCTCCTGCCTTCATGAACTCTGTAGGTCTCTCCTCCTCTTCCCCTGGCTTTTCCCAAGACTGTTCACTTGGTTCTAGGTTTAATAGGCTAATTTTTAAATTGGTTTAACTGACCTGTACTCCCACGGTTGTAAGAACATTCCTAAATATCCAATTACTGGCCTGTTCTACCACCGCAAAAACGGTGGGCCTGCCACAGGATAATGAAAGACAATTAATTTGTAGTAATTATCTAATTAATATGCACCCAGAGTTTTAAATCATAGTTTCAAAACATAGAGATATCAAGATCCACTGGAATTTCAGCCTGCTCATCCCCTACCCCCTTCCTGCATCACTGTCCACTAATCCTCTATAGATACATCCAAACTGGCTGCCTACTCAGAGCTCTCCCTTCCAGAGAACACTTCTTAAGGACTCTTATCAAGTCATCCGATTTGTCATCAGTTGTTATTTCCCCAATACATTATTCATTGTTTTAATGTCTACTGTTTGGGGAAAGCCAGGAGGGTGCAAGCAAATATGTTCATTTTCTTTCTGATAGCTTCTTCCCTCTAACTAGGGATTGTCTACCTTATCTTTTATATAAATAAAATATTTTGGGGAGGCAGAAAGGAACATTTAGAAGGCAATTTCAGATAAACTCCAGATATGAACTGATAGCCCACTTCACTCAGTAGAGAATAGTTAGGACAATTTCCTCCCAGTATTTTGAACTGATGTGAGCCGTGTTCTGTTTTGACAGGGAGGTTTTTTCCACAATGTTTGTTCCTAGTCACTGCAGACATATTCAGCTTCAGGGAACTGTTAAAATTACAAGTGAATTGGACAACTTGCTCTTTTGTATTCTGACCATTAGTGTTCCTTCAAGTGGGGGTGAGGTCTGTATTATCTGTCCATTACCAATATTTATGACACACCCACACAATGCTGAGCGCTGCCTGAATGAATGTACATTATCTTGGGTAATAGGTGGATTGACAAAGGCATAAGTTGGAAAATTTTCCATAATATTGAAGGACCAGAAGGAACCCTGAAAATGTTTTGGTTCATTATTTCCTGAAGTGTGGTAGAGCTACCCCTGGGGCCATAGGAAATACTCTTCAGTGGCATATGTGATGATTTTAGTTGGTACCCGGACAAGGTAGTAAATAACATTAAATCACCTACTGAATAGTGTTTCTTCTTTGATATTATATATAAAATCATTCTGATTATGTTCAGTAGAAAGTTTCAGGTTGATACTAGTTTCTGTTTACCACTTAATACTTGTTAATCTTCATTTTCATGAAAAGAGAAGGAACATTATCTAGCTAGGATCTAATATAATTGTTTAGTTTAATTTTTTTGTTTTAGGTGGGTTTTTTTTTTTTTTTTTTTTTTTTTTTTTTTTTTTTTTTTTTTGCAGCTGGCTGGTTTGGGGATCCGAACTCTTGACCTTGGTGTTATAACACTGTGCTCTAACCAACTACTGAGCTAACTGGCCAGCCTAGTTTGGTGTAATTTGTATCTATTTCTATGAATGCCTTTTATTTGTGGGTAATAATGGCTGTCCTTGCAGATGTCACTTGGAAAAAGCAAAAGTCATGAAGATGGCACACATGAAGGTGACAACTAAAAATTGAGAAACACCAGTGTAGTTCCATTCAGATAAAGAGCCTGTGGCCTAGTAAGGGGAACTCATTTTTCATGACAATACAGCCTATAGAGGAAACTTAGGCTGATATTAATATTTATGGTTAGCAATCATTTATACTAATGGTAAAGAGTAGACAGTTGTCTGTTTCTGAAATGGTGCATAAACCATATGTATCTTTATACAAGGGAGACGACACTGCATACTGGGATAGTATGGACTTTTAAACTTAGACTAACCTGGGTTTAAATCATAACTCTACTAATGTGTGACATGGGCAAGTCGATTAACCTCTCTGTGCTTTAATTTCTTCACTTAGAATGTAGTTAGAATGATATCAAACTCACTGCCATGGGGATTAAGTAGAGTAATGTAATATAAGTCCCCATTATAGGGTCTGGTTGAATGCCTGAGCTGGTGGCTAATAGCTTTTGGCCCTGTGGCTTTTGTGTGTACCTTCATGTGAATGGGGGCATGTTAATATTCTTACACTTTTTCTCAGTTGAATATACAAAGCCACGGTTTTCATGGAAAACACTATTAAGCGGACCAGTTTCCAAGTTGGAAATATGAAAGATGATCCTTTCCACCAGAAAGACTTTTCAGGTCTGCCTTGATCTAGTGAGAACTGTCTGGGGTGACGGTGAAGCCCTTATACTTCTAAGTGTTTCTAAGAATTTTATGGACCTCAATGTGCCAGCTGCTGGACATACTGTATATAATTTTCAGAACAGCTCTGTGTGCTAGAGGAGAAAACTTTGGCTCAGTGAGGTTAGGTACCTTGCCCAAGTTTCCACTGGTAGTAAATGGTAGAACCAGGGCTCGATAAATTTTGGACAGAGAATGGATAATCTATGTCCACAAGCAGACTATCTATTATTATAGACTAATATATCAAATGCTCTCAGTTATCATAGGAAGCAATATGGTATAGGTGTTAACGGAACAGAGAATATACTACCTGGGTTGACAATGCAGATCTACCACTTCCCAGCTAGGTGACTGAGTGTTAATGTCAGTTTCTGCTCTGAAATGGGAATAATCTTACTCCCACAATAAATTTTCGTAAGGATTAAGTGAGAAAAATCCTGTAAGCATGATGTGCCTGACATGTAAAAAGGGATATTACACAATAGCTACTAACGTTATAATGATGCTGGTACAAATAGTCAGGTGTTCAACAAACGAAGATTGAATACTTGAGTGACACTGGGTAGACTTGCTGTTTTAAAACTGAAAAACCTTGACTTTTTTCATCCTCCTGAGGTGAATCTGTAGCTGTAGGGATTACCATAGACCGAGTAAGTTGCACTTACTTGTATGGGTACAGTATGGGTTTAGATAAACAGGTGTGTGTGTGTGTGTGTGTGTGTGTGTGTGGACATGCCCACTAGATAGAGAGGGATACAGTTACATTACTCATTCATGTAACAAGACCCAAGCTTCCAGCTCATTTAAAAAATAGTGCAATTGTACAGCATATATATAGAAAACTCTTTCTGAGCTTTACTTATACTCTGAAGTGTTTAGTAAAGAATTTAACCATTTTTTAAAAACAATTACACGTGCAGAATAGTCATGGTCATGATATTTAGGGAACCTGGGTGGATGAATGCATTTGTACTAGACTTATTCCCACCTGTCTGCTTATTGTCACATAAAATAGTTGTCAAAAGAGGCTAGCATGATTTCTTGCATGACTTCCTGCCCCTACCTTCCTGTGCTCATTAATAGTATCCACATGACCCCATCTGTGTTTTGGTACAATCATCTCCTACCTCAGGCAATGTCCTTTCTGTTGCCTAACTTAAAAAAATCAAAGCCGAGAATTTGTCAAATTGCTGCTTTTTAATACGGGGGCTTATGGCAGTATTCTGGAATATACTACACCTGTGGCTCTCAAACTTTAGCTACATCAGTATCACCTGGTAGGCTTGTTAAATACAGAGTGCTGGGTCCTCTCCATAAGTTTCTGATTTAGTAAGCCTGGGGTGAGAACTGAGAATCTGCATTTCGAACTAGTTCTCAGGTGATGCTGATGCTGTTTGTTGGTTTAAAGATTACACTTTGAGAACCATTGTCCTACACTAAAATTTTAGACATTCCAACTTAAGAGAATGCTCAGAAATATTGAGCCTCTTAAACCATACTCAATACCATAAAGATTAGCTTTAACTAGTTCTCAGGTGATGCTGATGCTGTTTGTTGGTTTAAAGATTACACTTTGAGAACCATTGTCCTACACTAAAATTTTAGACATTCCAACCTAAGAGAATGCTCAGAAATATTGAGCCTCTTAAACCATACTCAATACCATAAAGATTAGCTTTTCATCTGGGAAGAGAAAGTAGAGGTGTGCCTGGGGAGCCTGGATGATATTTCTACCTATAGATTTCCATCTTTTGGAAAACCTGCTTTCTTTGTAGTCTACTCCTGACTCTGAATTATGATGCTCTCTGTGGTTCTGATAGTGATGAAACTGGTATGTGGAATATGAAGACTTGTGAGGTTCAAGCTCACAAATCAGAGTACAAATTTATTTTCATTTCCCATCATCTTTTTCAAAATGTATTCAGGGGAGAGAATTTTCTCTTCCAAATGAAAACTCTGGCAGATCTATGACTTTTTTGTTCACTTTAACTAATAGATAGGCAAAAATACAGTTTGTTTGCTTTGAGTAAATAAAGTGTATAGTCGAAGGTACTATTCAAAACCTTGAACTGAATTTGGTAGCAACTCTGTTCCCTCCTCCAGGTTTGGCCTGCTTCAGGTAGCGAGTCTGTGAATGAGAAAGAGGTGTGATAACTTCCCCTGTGTTTCTCTGCCCAGTGCTGCTGCTTTTTCCTCACCAGCTGCTGTTTGAAATTCCAGTGGAAGTAGGTGAAACAGGAAGAAAAAGAAGAAAAGTAGGAGGACTTGCTTGTTTCTTACTTGAACTGGTAACTTCATCGGGGGCTTTTTGCTGTTGGGTCAAGCAGATATTCAAAACCAACTCTTTTGTGTGACACTTTCATTAGCTCATTGGGGTTTTTTTGCTGTGTTCTACTCTTTCTGCCTTGACCTGGATAAATACATTTCTATTACAGGGAGTTTTATAGGATTCGTTTCTCAGCCTTCCTCAGGAATTGGCCAGTTTTCCTCCATATTTTTGCTGCTGGGGATTCTGACACCTGAGGAGACCTTTTTGAAAAGAACCCCCAGTAACTCTGTGCTGTGTCTCTCTTACCCTACCCAACCTCTTCTTGATCACAGGAAGAATTCAAGCATCCCTTGCCCCCTTGAGCTCTGAGATTCCATAAGGATCCCAAGTAAGCAGGCTTTTTCTGGAACTGCTGAGGCAGTTAGCTAGTTTCTCATCTGAAAAATTTTCTTGGGGGGTACAAGGGAAGGGAAATCTCAGTACATTAATTCTCCAGCTAGAAAAGATCACATATTAACTTTCCCAAGTAGCCCCATAGACACTTCTTTCATCAGGCAATAGCTCTATCTATCCACCCTTCCCCCTAGGAGGTGGTAGAACCACAGCAGAGTAACAATTCTCCATTAAAAAAAAAAAATCTGTTCGTAAATCTTTCTCTTCCATACTCTAACTCCTTGGTCTGGCTGAGAGATCTTGAGAGTTATAAAACTGGTTCACAGAATTCTTTCATAAATTTTTCAAGAAATAATTTGGCAACTTGCTTTGTAATTTCATGTTTATTGGGATGTTGGTGCCTACTTGAAATTTTAATTTTTAATATTCTGTACTTTGAGTTTAATCCACTCTCCAAAAATTCGTAAGCTCAATTAGAAGCAGAGGTGTATGAAGTTCAGATCTTCTATGCCTGAGCTAGTGGGAATCTGTTTGTCCAGGTGATGATAATCCCTCATATTTATTGGCACTATGTACCAAACACTGTTCTAGGTGTGGTACGTCTATTCACAACAACTCTGTGAGGTAGCTACTGTAATTATATTGTAATCGCAAATGAGAAATTGAAGCTTGAAAACTTTCAGTCAATGGTTCATGGTCACTAAGGCTTTGAATGGTAGAGACAGGATCCTCACCTAGGCAGTCTGATTCCAGAGTCTCTTATTTTTACCGTTTTACTAAACTACCTGGGAAAATATGTGTGATGCATTTAAGAATCTTAGCTGATTTCTGTGTGTTCCACAAGGTAATGCAATATCCAGTGAGACATATGCTGTTAATGCTGAACTAGAGCCGGATAGCCAGTCAACTGGTATTTCCAACCACCCATGTTATGAGAGGCCCCTCTCTATGCTCTGGCTCATTCAGAGTAGGTGCCTACTAATTTAATCAGGTGAACTGAAGCCGGATAGATGGTTATTGTATCTGCCCAGTGGATGATGTGAAGCATGGAATAAGGTGCCCAAATCCACAACTAACAGCTCACTCTGCACGATGAATCTAAAGAATGGGGGAACAGTGAGATCTTACAGAAGAATGATGCTGCTTTTTAAGAAGTCATTCAGTACCTGATGATTTCCCTTCTGATGTGGCCCTGAGAGGACAGCGTGGACAGGTTCTCAGCTGCTGCTCCCCAGGGACAAGGGTGGAATCACACCAATTAAAAGGTATGGAGATGTGCATGCCATTTGCCTGCCTTTAGTTCCTTTCCCCATGTGACTGTGAGCTTTGACACCTGTGGGGGAGGTAGGGGGAGGCAATCTTTTAATTAGGTCCTTTGCTGACACATACAGAGCTTCAGTTTCAGAATGTTGGGATGAGTCAGTTGTGACTTGTTTTTATTTTTCTTTTACTCTTTAAATACCAAATAACTTCAAATTCTGTTGCTGAATTCTTTTCTTACATTTGGCACTGTATTTGGGGTGTCTAAACAAGTGTAGCAGGGCAAAAAATAGCTTTGTTTGAATCGTTGGCAGCAGAGTTTCTTTTAGGGAGAGAACAGTATCAATTTAGACAAGTGCCTTGGTAAAATGCTTAAGATGTAGAAGATGAAGCCTAGGGGAAATGACTAAGAAGGTGATAGCATTATGACGGAAAAAGCTCTTATATAAATATTTTGCATAAGAAGTAAACAGAAATTCTGGAAAGGGCAGAAATGAGGGATGGAGGAGACAAGGCGATATAGTGGGAGGACAACCTGGAAGGAAGATGGTGGCCAGTGGGAGCTTGAAGGATGCCTGAGGACTGAGGGGTCCAATGTCCAATTTTAATCCTTCCTTCCTTCCTTCCTTCCTTCCTTCCTTCCTTCCTTCCTTCCTTCCTTCCTTCCTTCCTTCCTTCCTTCCTTCCTTCCTTCCTTCCTTCCTT
>NW_007728415.1:77129-81481 GCF_000696425.1 Galeopterus variegatus | reverse complement strand
CTCCCTCCCTCCCTCCCTCCCTCCCTTCTATGCTTTCCTCTTTCCTCCTAAAACAAAAAGATGTGAGTAGTTCAGTCATAGGAAAGGAAGCGAAAATGAAACAAGGATAAAGCAGGAGCAGGAATTTATCTTGGAGAGGACTCTTAATTTTCTACAAGAGGTGTGACAGGAGTTGGGCCAATTCTCTTTAAATCTTGAAGGGTGGCCCTAAGTAGGCACCTGAGCGACACACAAAAAATGTAGGCTAAACTCAAACCTGCAGGGAGTTCTCGTTGGCAAAAAAGAAAACCCCAGTAATTACATAGCCCTCTAGGTTGTAGGTCAAAGCAGATACTCCACCATATCACCTCTCCTCCGTATTTTCATGGTAATGTATAGTTTGGGTACTTTAGCACAGTTTCTTAGATTAAAGTGCAAGATGCTATGAAGTTCAGAAACCAGGCTCTTGGTCAGAAACATGTGGGCTGGAAAACTGCCTCTACTATTTGTGAACTATGCAGTCTCAGGTTATTTTGCCTCTCTGATTTTAGCTTTATCATAGTACTTATAATTTGTGATTACTTTTTATTTGCTTTATTTGTTTGTTGTCTATTTACTCAGTAGAGAACAGACTACAAGGCCCATGAAATGTCGCTGTGTCTGTTTTGTCATTCCTGCTTCCCTAATGCCTGGCACTTAATAGATGCTCAATATGTATATCCTAAATGAACACATAAACTGTTTTTTGACCTTCTATTTATAAACCTGGAAAGAATAGGAGTGGAAATACCACCACCCATACTACAGTTTGTGAGGATAAGATAACCCAGGTGATGAGAACTAGAACAGAATCTGATTTCACAGTAAGTGTCAACCTTCTTTGTCTTCCAAAGTCATAGGTTTGTTCTCTTTCTGGACTAGTTTAAGACACTTTTCTCCAGGGCCAAAGTATGTCCTTGGTTATATGAAGATGTTGGAGGTAAGGACATACAAAGCTCAATATAGCTCTGCTAGGAGTGCTGGAAACAGCATCAAACTTATGCCCTTCAAGTGGGAAAGATCCACTACATCAACTACAATTGCTGTACTAGTTTGTTTTCTGTTGCTTATAACGAAATACCTAAAATTGAGAAATGTATAAAGAAATACAATTTATTTATTTTTCCAGTTTTGTAGGCCAGGAAGTCTAAGGTCCAGGGGGGCATATCTGGTGAGGGCCTTCTTCTTGGTGAGGACTCTGTACAGCACGGACCCAGGCAACTCAGATCCTGGGTTTGACTTTGTCTTTACTATATTCTGTGACTCAGGCAAGTCATAAACCCTCTCTGAACCCTCATTTTCTCATACATAAAATAAAACATTACTTGAAGTAACATTTTTCACCTTGATGTGGAGGCTTGAAAGTCAGAGATGATAGATCAGTTCCTATGTGGTTCCCAGACATTCCAGCAATGTGGCGAACTCGATTAATTCCATTCACTGGGCTCTTCCTATGTAGCTGGCTCCTTTGCCATGGAAACCTCCTTAGAACCTTTCCTCTTCTTGCCCAATAGAGCTTGATAGTTTATTTAACTCAGGCCCAGAATCATTATAACTGAACAACTTGTTCTGTTCTCAGGGGATAAGACAGGTTTAATTTTCAAGCCTTCCTTGGTGGTGCAGGGCAACATGAGCCTTCCATTCTCCAAAGAAAAGGAAGAGGACATCACAGTTAAGTTTATGAATTAAAGTTGTATGATCTAGCAACAATCCAGATGCTAGACTGGATCATCTCTAAGGTCTCTTCCAGATCTAAGATGCTATACATTTGAAGCCAATGGCAACAGAATGTTACTTTTCCTTCTAGCACTACTAATTATGGTGAAAAAACTTTTGTCTCTTTAGGACTTGGATCTATTAAAACTTTTAGATTCCAAGGCGCAGAAGGGAATGAGTGGTAGCATGTAACCTAAATCTTCATGATCATGGCTTAGTGAATTTATGATACTAAATTGCTGTTGTGCTATTATTTAGTATGATAAGAATGGTCTTGGAAAGTCAGACTCTAAAGTTATTGCTTGTGAATTTGAAGGTAGTGGTCCCAGGAATTATTGGAAGGGTTCCAATATATGGGCAAGTGAATTAGGGGGAAATAACAGAGAAACTACAATCAATTGCTTCACACCTTGAGAGTCATAAGCAAACATCTGAGACCTTCCCCCATGTAGACTGACATTTTCCTTCATAGCTCAGTATGTTTAACCAAGTTTCACAGTGTTGCCTGAATCATGACAAGTATTGCCATTCTGAGTTTGTTCAGTCAACTGAAATATTCCAGAAGCTTCTGTGGGCCATTCCAAGGTTTTGAGAGGCTAGCATCTAGGATACAGTATTTGATTCTGTACTTTATGCATGAGTTGATGAAGAAGAGAGCTTAGTTTTTCATTCACTCATTCATTTATTCATATTACCATTCATTCATCAATCCGTTATATCTATCCATCTGTCCATTATTGGACATTATTTATGCATCAGGCACCATGATAGACCACAAAAGAATCTCAGATATTTCTATCTGGAAATAAAGAACAGGAATCAAGGGAGGGACACATTTTTCCTTTTAGTGTCAGATGGTGTTGAGTCATAAAAGGTGTATGAATTTGCAGCTGATTTTGGGGGGGAGGGGGAGAAGTGGCTGCTGTGAGCAATAATCTGAGACTAGGCTGCTCTTCCCACTACTACGGGAGATGACAGAGTCCCAATGCTGCTCCTGGGAAGAGGCAGGAACCCCAGGGGACAAGGAGAACAGGAATCAAGGGAGGGACACATTTTTCCTTTTAGTGTCAGATGGTGTTGAATCATAAAAGATGTATGAATTTGCAGCTGATTTTGGGGGGGAGGGGGAGAAGTGGCTGCTGTGAGCAATAATCTGAGACTAGGCTGCTCTTCCCACTACTATGGGAGATGACAGAGTCCCAATGCTGCTCCTGGGAAGAGGCAGGAACCCCAGGGGACAAGGAGGATGCCTCAGTTTCTCTCTATATTCTAGTCTCATGGAAAGCATCATTTAGCACTCCACATGAGGCACACATTTCCCCAGCATTCCCTCTGCTGCTGTCCTCTCACAGCACATTCTTAAAGGAATTAGATGCCACTCTAATGTAATGCAAGTTGATTAATAATCTAAGCACACATTCCCTCCAAGGGAGGCACTCTGATGAAACTGTCTAAATATGCCTGCTTAAAATCAAAGCAATTAACCTAGAAAGTTACACACCCAGGACTTCAATCTCTGATCTATTTTTATCTACAGAAGAGTGTTATGAAGATTGTATTTTTATCCAGGATATTGTCCATTCTTATTTTTTTCACCCCCAAAGGTCAGATAGTTCTTTACTGGTCCCGTGGTAAATATCTTGACAACTATGTTCATCATCTTCTTGAGTGGATATTTTCTGAGGAGTCTTAGAGAAACTTTGAAAAATAAGCAAACCCAAATTTCATGGTAAGCAAAAGCCCACATGCCTCATCTGAAAAATGGGAATAATAGAAGCTCTCGGGCTATTCTACAGAGTAGATAAGATAATGTGAAGATAACACTTAAAGTCTTGGCACATAGGTGGTACTCGACAGTTGTTACTGTCCCCCTGTACTTGTTCAAGGAAAAGATCAAGCCCCTTTGGGTTCTGGGGAAGTCAAATAACGCCTGTTTTAACTCAGTTTGGGAGACAGGAATGCTTATTAGACATTCACCTAAAGAGTGGCAGGAGGGAGAAAAGTGAAAAAAAAAAAAAAAAGGGAAGTGCCCTTTCTTATATGATGCTGGGCTTGCTGGGAAGATTGCTACCTCAGAGAAGAAACATCATGTGGAACTCGCCCTTCCCTAGGAGGGTGGATAACACTACTAATTTAATAACCCCTTCCTGGCTAGTGGAGGGATGTTTCAGGCTGCTGGGACTTCCAGGATGTTGAAGCTACAGGAGTAAAGATTCAGGGTGGGGCCAGGTTGAGCAGAACTTTCTTCTGTAGGAAGGAGACTTGCTGTTCCCTCACTTCTTCCAACTTCAGGACTCTCTGCTGTACCAGGATCTCTGTTTTCCCCAAACTGACAGCCCCAGCTGCTCACCAGCTCTTCTTGAACAGGACCATGGGAAGAAAACACAGCTAAATTGAAAGGTCAACACTCACTCCTTCCAACACAGACAGCCTACCATGGTGGTTAGTAATGTTTTCTCTGTATTATAACTGACTAGGTCCAAACCCTGGGTCTGCCATCCACATAATACTTTTAAGCCTTTGTTTCTTTCCCTCATCATGGAAATAGCAATACTTAACCAGCAGTGTTATCGAAGGAAAATAGTGCACATAAAGCAATTAACACAATATTTGGCTCT
>NW_007728415.1:74474-76894 GCF_000696425.1 Galeopterus variegatus | reverse complement strand
ACCCCTTCCTGGCTAGTGGAGGGATGTTTCAGGCTGCTGGGACTTCCAGGATGTTGAAGCTCCAGGAGTCAAGATTCAGGGTAGGGCCAGGTTGAGCAGAACTTTCTTCTGTAGGAAGGAGACTTGCTGTTCCCTCACTTCTTCCAACTTCAGGACTCTGCTGTACCAGGATCTCTGTTTTCCCCAAACTGACAGCCCCAGCTGCTCACCAGCTCTTCTTGAACAGGACCATGGGAAGAAAACACAGCTAAATTGAGAGGTCAACACTCACTCCTTCCAACACAGACAGCCTACCATGGTGGTTAGTAATGTTTTCTCTGTATTATAACTGACTAGGTCCAAACCCTGGGTCTGCCATCCACATAATACTTTTAAGCCTTTGTTTCTTTCCCTCATCATGGAAATAGCAATACTTAACCAGCAGTGTTATCGAAGGAAAATAGTGCACATAAAGCAATTAACACAATATTTGGCTCTTAGTAAGGGCCAAGTACATGAAAGCCATTATATTTGTGGTTTGTTTCTTCATTTCATGATTTCTCCTTTGTGTGAAACCTTGGGAATTAAACAACTTCATAGACTTCATGAGGAAGAATGTTTGCAGAGCCACTTAAAGAGGTGATCATTGGCAAGGAGCCTATAGTTTCCCTCAACTTGTCCTTTAGCTAAGCACCTCTTTTATCAATTCAGAAAGGGCTTAGCAAAGTCTGTAACCACCCAAAGATAAGGAGTGAGGGATTCACTACTTTAGGTCATAGGGCAGATGCTGTTTGTACTTTGTTCATAATCCTGGCCACTCCACTTTAATGATCTTCAGCTGAATTCTGGCTGTCAACACTTGTATCTCTTCCCACAAGGCTTTCTTGGAAGCTGGAGAAGGTCCCTTTGCCAGGCAAGCTAGCAGTGCTGAGAATGAACACGCTCAGGGAAGTGGTGTATAAAAACTTCACTTCCCTTGCTACTCGGGTGGGATAACCCTGAAGTGTGTATTTTACAGTTTCCCAGAGATTTTCCTGGGTGGAACTCCGGTTTATTCACAATGGTAGCTGGAATGATAATGCACCTTGCATTTTCTGCCTTTCCTCATCTGTTGCACTTCTCCACTCCCTTACTGATGTTTCCTGTACCTCCCAAATAAACTGTTTACACATGAACCCTTGATTCAGGTCTGTTTCTGGGGGAACCCAACCTGAGACAATAGGATTAAACTCAGGAAAGAACGATCACTAGCATGTTGTGCTCTTGAGGGCTAATAATGTCTCATTTGCTATTGTATCCCCAGCACTTAGGACATAGTTTGGCTCAGGGTAGTCACTAATACATACTTCATTAAGGGAATGAGAAGAAGAGGTACCATTTTAGCCCTTGAGGAGGCACATTAGAAAACTATGAATTATTTAAGAAATAAGTAGCATTTTGTTGATTTCTGGTTTTATTCCATTGTGGTTGAATAAGATAGTTGATATGATTTCAGTTTTTTAAAATTTTGTTGAGACTTGTTCTGTGACTTAATGTGTAGTCTGTCCTAGAAAATGTTCCATGTGCTGCTGAGAAGAATGTGTATTCTGCAGTTGTTGGATGAAATGTTCTATATAGGTCCAATCCGTCTGGAGTAGAGATTAATTCTGATGTTTCCTGGTTAAGTTTCTGATTGGATAATCTGTCCTTTGCTGCAAGGGGGATGTTAAAGTCTCCAACTATTGCTGTGTTGGAGTCTATTTCTCCCTTTAGGTCTAATGGTAATCACTTTATGTGACTAGGTGCTCTGGAGTTGGGTGTGTATATATTTAGAACTGTTATATCCTCTTATTGAACTGATCCCTTTATTATTATGTAATGACCTCCCTTATCTTTTTTTTACTTTCCTTGGCTTGAAGTCTATTTTAACTGATATAAGTATAGTTACTCCTGCTCTTTTTTGGTTTTGATTTGCATGATATATCTTTTTCCATCCCTTCACTTTCAGCTGGTATTTGTCTTTATAGGTGAAGTGAGTTTCTTGTAAGTGTATTGTTGGTTCTTTTTTTTTTTTTATAATCCATTGAGCCACTCTGTGTCTTTTAATTGGGGCATTTAATTTATTTACATTTAGAGTTATTATTGATATATAGGGACTTGTTACTGCCATTCTGTTACTTTTTTCTGGATTTCTTTTGATCCTTTTTTCCTTTTATCTGATCTTCCTGTCTTCCTTTGTGATTGAATGGTTTTCTATAGCAGTGTGTTTGGATTCCTCACTATTTATTTTTAGTATGTCTTTTATAAGTTTCTGTGTTATGATTACAATGAGGCTTACAAAAAAATGTGACAGTTATAACAGATTTAAACTAATAACAACTGTAATATATAAGAAAAAAGAAAAAAATCAAAGCCAATTCTATGCTTTGGCATCATCCCCCCTGACTTTTTGACATTTTATT
>NW_007728415.1:71493-73614 GCF_000696425.1 Galeopterus variegatus | reverse complement strand
TTCAACACTATGAATATATCATCCCATTCTGGCCTGTAGGGTTTCTACTGAGAAATTCATTGAGAAATATATTGGGGCTCCATTGAATATGTGTTTCTTTTCTCTTGCTGTTTTTAGAATTCTTTCTTCATCTTTGGTTTTTTTGATAATTTGATTATTATGTGCCTTGCAGTGTTTCTCCTTGGATTGAATTTGGCTGGCAATCTCTGAGCTTCCTGTACCTGGATACTGTCATCTTTTTCCATACTTGGGAAATTTTCAGCTGTTATTTCCCTGAATACATCTTTCTATATCACTTACTTTTTCCTCTCCTTTGGGTAGGTCCATTATGCAAAGGTTATTTCACTTAAATACCTGGAAATTAATCAACATGCTCCTAAGCAATGAATTGGCCAAAGAAGAAATAAAAAAGGAAATTAAAAAATTTCTGGAGATGAATGAAAATAATACAATATACCAGAAACTATGGGATACAGCAAAAGCATCTGCTATAGCATCTAAGAGGGATGTTTATAGCAGTAGATCTGTACATCATAAAAGTACAAAGACTTCAAATAAACAACCTAATGTTACACCTAAAGGATCTAGAAAAACAAGAGCACACCAAACCCAAAATTAGTAGAAAGAGAGAAATAACAAAGACCAGAGCAGAAATAAATGAATTAGAGATTAAAAAACATCACAAAAGATTGATGAAACAAAAAGTTGGTTTTTCAAAAAGATAAACAAAATTGATAAACTTTTAGCTAGACTAATGAAGAAAAAAGACTCAAATAAAATTAAAAATGAAAAAAGAAGACATTATAACTGATACCACAGAAATGCAAAGGATCATGAGAGACTACTACAAACAACTATATGTGAATGAACTGGAAAACCTAGAGGAAATGGATAAATTCCTGGACAGATACAATTTACCAAGGTTGAATCATGAAGAACTAGAAAGCCTAAACAGACCAAAAATGAGTAATGAGATTGAAGCAGTAATAAAAAGTCTCCCAAGAAAGAAAATACCAGGACCAGATGGCTTTACTGCCAAATTCTACCAAACTTTTAAAGAAATAACAGTAATTTTCCTTAAACTCTTCCAAAAAATTGAAGAGGAGGGAATACTTCTAAACTCATTTTATGAGGCTAGCATTATCCTCATACCAAGACCAAAAAAAAAGATACAACAAAAAAAGAAAACTATAAACCAATATACCTAATGAACACAGACGTGAAGATCTTCAACAAAATATTAGCAAACAGAATCCAACAACACATTAAAAAGATCATTTACCATAATCAAGTGGGATTCATACCAGGGATGCAAGGATGGTTTAACATACACAAATCAATAAGCATGATACATCACATCAACAGAATGAAGGAAAAAATATATGATCATTTTAATAGATGCAGAAAAAGTATTTGATAAAATCTACCACAGCTTCATGATAAAAACACTCAACAAGCTAGGTATAAAAGGACTGTACCTCAACACAACAAAGGCTGTATGCAACAAACCCACAGCTAATATCATACTGAATGTACAAAAATTGAGGCTTTTCCTCTAAGACCTAGAACAAAACAAGGATGTCCACTTTCCCCACTCTTATTCAACATAGTACTGGGAGTTCTGGCCAGCTCAATAAGGCAAAAGAAAACAATAAAGAGCATTCAAATCAGAAAGGAGGAAGTCGAACGATCCCTATTTGCAGATTACATGATCATATACATAGAAAATCCTAAAAACTCCACCAAAAACTACTAAAACTAATAAATGAATTCAGTATAGTGGCAGGATACAAAATTAGCACACAAAAATCAATAGTTTTCCTGTAAACCAATAATGAAATAGCTGAAGAAGAAATCAAGAAAGTAACCCCATTTACAACAGCTACCAAAAAAATGAAATACCGAGAAGTAATTTAGCCAAGGAGGTGAAGGACCTGTGAAATGAAAACTATAAAACATGGGTGAAAAATATCAAAGAGGACACAAATAAATGGAAAGATAGCCCACGTTCATGGATTGGAAGAATTAACATCATATAAATGCCCATATTACTTAAAGCAATCTACAGATTCAATGCAATTCCTATCAAAATACCAATGACATTCTTCACAGAAATAGAAA
>NW_007728415.1:67447-71172 GCF_000696425.1 Galeopterus variegatus | reverse complement strand
AGATTCAATGCAATTCCTATCAAAATACCAATGACATTCTTCACAGAAATAGAAAAACAATCTTAAAATTTGTATGAAACCACAAAACACCCCATATAGCTAATGCAATCTTGAACAAAAGAACAACGTAGGAGGCATCATACTTCCTGACTTCAAAATGTACTATAAAGCTGTAATAATCACAACAGCATAGTACTGGCATAAAAACAAATAGTCCAATGGACAGAATAAAGAGCCCAGAAATAAACCCACATACTTACAGCCAACTGATTTTCAAAAAAGAGGCCAAGAATATACACTGGGGAAAGGACAGCTTTCTAGATAAATGGTGCTGGAAAAACTGGATATCCAAATGCAGAAGATTAAAACTAGACCCCTATCTCTCACCATATACAAAAATCAACTCAAAATGGATTGAAGACCTAAATTTAATACTGAAACTATGAAACTGCTAGAAGAAAACATAGGGGAAACACTACATGAAATGGGAGTGGGAAGCACTTTTTTGAGCAAGACTACAAAGGAATAGGCAACTAAAACAAAAATATGCAAATGGGACTACATCAAAATAAAAAGCTACTGCACAGCAAGGGACACTATCAACAATGTGCAGAGACAACCTACAGAATGAGAAAAAGTGTTTACAAACTACACATCAGACAAGGGGCTAACATCCAGAAAATTTAATGAACTCAAACATCAGCAAAAAAAAAAGAAATAGCCCAATTAAAAATGGGTAAAGGACTTGAACAGACATTTCTCAAAAGAAGACATAGAAATGGGCAGGAAGCACATGAAAAAAAAAATGCTCAAAAATCACTAATCATTAGGGAAATCCAAATTAGAATGACAATGAGATATTGTCTCACCGCAGTTAGAATGACTATTATCAACAAGACAGGAAATAACACATTCTGGTGAGGATGCAGAGAAAAGGAATCCCTTCTACATTTTTGGTGAGAATGTAAATTGGTTCAGCGATTATGGAAAACAGTATGGAGTTTCCTCAGAAATCTAAAAATAGATCTACACTACAACCTAACTTTCTCACTACTGAGTATATACCCAAAGGACATGAAATTAATATGTCAGAAAGACACCTGTACTCCCATGTTCATTGCAACATGATTCACAATAGCTGAGAGATGGAATCAACCTAAATGCCCATCAACAGATGAATGGATAAAAAACTGTGGTATATTATGTATACGATGGAATACTATTCAGCTACAAAAAGAAATGATATCCTATCATTTGCGGCAGCATGGATGGAATTGGAAATTATCACGGTAAGTGAAGTAAGTCAGGCACAGAAAGACACATACTGCATGATTTCATTCACATGTGGAGTCTAAAAAAAAAAAAAGTGGTTCTTATAGAAGTAGAGAGTAGAATAATGGAGGCCAGGAGGGGAGGGTAGAGGAGAGGAGAAGTGGACTAATGGGTACAAATCTATGCTATCTATCCTAAGTGAATCATTATGCAGTACATGCATGTACTGAAACAACATACTGTACCCCACAAAAATGTACAAGTAAATGTTAAAATTAAAAAAAAAAGAATGAGCATTAATCTGTATAGCAATTAACCATTTAGAATTTTAAAAAGTACTTTCTTGTATATATACTGCAGATATTAACTCTATTTTACACCTAAAGAAACTGAATCCCAGAGATTTACAGTAACTTGCCCAAGGCCATGCTGTGGGTAACAGTGCTGGAAATCACACCACATTCCTCTCAGCCATGTCAAGATCTTATTGTTACCATCAGTGCATCAGCCTGCAAGCAGCGTGATTCCTCTGCCACCACCACTGCCACCATGAAATAGGGGGATCATTGAGCTGTAGTGTTTCAGATGGAGACTCCACAATGAGCACACTGCAGGTTGCCTCCCTTCTCTTCTCTTGAATTCCTCTGACTCAAGGGTTCCTAACATGGGCCTCTGTGGATGGACTCTGAGGACTTTGTATTTATGCTCATATATGCTTGTTTGCAAGGGGATCCTTAGCTTCCATCATATTTTCAAAGTGGTCTGTGACCCAGATAAAGAGCCATTTTCCAAACGGCTGCTGCTAATAGTGCCTTACTCTTGATTATACTTCTGATGACAAAGTGCTCTCACTGTTTCCACTTCTCCTACCTCCTTCACCATCATTTACTGGACTTTGGGACAGTCTGAACTGCCTTGCTTTCTTAATAAATTCAACAATTATCAGTAGGTTTCTCTCTCTCTCTCTTTCTCTTTCATTTTTTCCCTTTTAGAAAAAAGATTTGAAAAACATCATCCAGGTCCCTTAATATGCATATTGATATAAGCATAACATTTTATGCCTCTCCCTCTGATGCTTGGATGTCACTCAAGCCTCAGTTTTAATTCAAGATTCTGCAATATTGGGCAACAATCAATTTTCCAATCTTATCTTCCATTAACTCTCTATCTTCCCAACTATCCAGTGAAACTGGACCAGTCTCATTTCCTGAACCTTCCTTCTCCCTGGCCTTTTGTATATCACAAATCCCATTTGAAATGCTGTCCATTAAACCTCTTGCCAATTGAAATTCTACCAGTATTTCGAGGCATAACTCGAATGCCCTTTTCTCAGCCAAGTCTTTCTTTCCTAATATAGAATGATATTTATCATGATAGCTAACATTTATTGAGGGCTTGCTAGGTACCAGACATGATGCTAAGAAGCTTTTGGCAAATATTTAACACCAAACCTTTTAAGGTTTAGAAAGATTAAGTAATGTTAGCTTCTGTAACAAAAAACCAAGCCAAAATGAAATAAATAAAAATTAATCTCAGTAGCTTAACAGAATTGAAACTTATTTCTCATGTGTGTAAAGTCTAAATAAGTATTCCTGATAAGCAGGCATAGTGGGTGATTGAGAGAATTGGCTCTTTCGATCTTGTGGCTCTGCCACCTCTAACAGGTAGCTTCTAAGCTCGCTGGCTTGGAGGTAAAGGATGGATGATCACATGTGGGAAGCTTTTATAGGCTGGTCCTAGAAATGGCACATATCACTTCCACTCACATTCCATTATTTAAAATTTAGTAATATGGCTGAGAAATGTAAACTAACTTATGCCTGGGAGGCATAATTTGGAAATTAATTTGGTGAAAATTTACAAGTCTTTGCCACAAAGGCATACTGCTAGTGCTATGGTCTCGGAGTGTCTCCTCAAAATTCATATCTTGAAACCTAATCCCCAGTGTATTTGGAGGGGGGACCTTTGGGAGGTGATTAGGTCATGAGGGTAGAACCCCCACGGATGGGATTAGTGCTTTTATAAAAGAGGCCCCAGAAATATCCTTTACCCCTTCCTCCATGTGAGATTACAGTGAGAAGACACCTTCTGTGAAGAACCAGGCCCTCACCAGACGCCAGATCTGCTGGTGCCTTGATCTTGAACTTCTCAGCTTCCAGATCTTTGAGGAATGAATTTCTACTGTTCACAAGCCACTTAAATCTATGGTATTTTGTTATAGCAGCTCAAATGAACTAAGGCAGTAATTGGGAGAGCAGTGACAACGTCGAATTTTACCTGAGCCCTAGGTTCTTGGATGACAGAGAAAGTTAGAAGTACCCCACTTGTTTGTGTTCAGGAAAATGGCTTACTGCCATGAGACACCCTTTCTCATGTGACTTAGGTAAGACTCACAGGTGCCTTTTTGTTTACCTGTGACATTGCCAGGCACAGATCCTTGTCTTTTATTTGGC
>NW_007728415.1:65561-66710 GCF_000696425.1 Galeopterus variegatus | reverse complement strand
GATGACAGAGAAAGTTAGAAGTACCCCACTTGTTTGTGTTCAGGAAAATGGCTTACTGCCATGAGACACCCTTTCTCATGTGACTTAGGTAAGACTCACAGGTGCCTTTTTGTTTACCTGTGACATTGCCAGGCACAGATCCTTGTCTTTTATTTGGCGGCTGAGATTTGAACCCAGGGGTTTGAACTGACCAATTAGAGCGAAATGCTTAACTGAACTTCGATTCACTTTCTCTCCTTCCCCAGGTTCCTGAACTTTGGCCACGCTCAGCCTAAGCCAGCTCTCACCGCTCCCCTCACAGCCCTCCTGAGGATAAGGTGGCCTTGGGTAAAACGTGCTCTGACCTACTATCTACTAACCCACTCATCCCTCCATCCCACTTCTCTACATAGGTTCTTTCCAGCCTTGTTCACGCTGCCCTATAAGAGAAAAGCCCCTTTCTGCTTAACTTAGAGACGCTTGCAGATCTCCTGGTTGGAACCTTCTTTCTACTGCTACAGTCCCTTTCTCCCTCTTGCAATAATCCTTTAGAATAAAGTCTCTCCTATGTAAGTCTAGATGGTCTTTTATTTGGCAGCAGAGATTTGAACCCAGGGGTTTGAACTTGAGTTCACCCTCACATTGCCTTCTGTGCCAGAGATGGCCCCAACCTTCCACAGTGCAGAGCAGTTGTGCTGGGAACTGGCTACTCTGTCAGGCATTAGTTTCTGTTCCCTTGTTTTTAGAAGTTGGATCAAGTGACTCAGTCAAGTCAATGGAATGCAATGTGTCATTTTGGGCAAGGGTGGTTGAATATCTGGTGAACCTTTCCCTAGTTCTTGTTCCCTTCTCAGAAGAACTTGAAAGATGACAGCATCGAAAAATGGAAACCGCTTGATGCCTGAGTCATTGCTTAGAGAAGAGGCACCCAAAAGAGCCACTCAACCAGGAACATCTGCATTGGTCTGTTGTGATTTGGTGGCATATAACAGACTACCCTGACTAATACACTTTGCAATATTAACACCACATTGATAATGACAAAATATTCTATGATGGGAGACTAGAAATGGTTTATTTCTCACACAGATACCTTTGTATTTTGTACCTCCCTTACAGTATTTATCACATCCTACTCTGCATTGCAGTTAAATATATCTTCCCTCTACT
>NW_007728415.1:58449-64876 GCF_000696425.1 Galeopterus variegatus | reverse complement strand
CATTGTTTTAAATCATATCTTTGGTTATACAGAACAGGGAATGCTTTCGGATTCTTTTTTAGTTGTTTCTTCTTTTGTGAATTTTCTATTTCTATCTATTTTAATCATTTAAAAAATTATAAAACATTTATTCTGCTAAGCAATGTGCTGAAGGGTATAGCAAGTGTTCATCCTGGTAGGAAGAGAAGGAAAATCAACAAATAAAAAAGAAAATTTGTATTGTCATAGGGTACATGGAAGAAATTCACAAGATTGGTGAGTGCTTTATTTAAGGTGGCTAGAGAGTCTGCTCTGAAAAAGAGTTTTAGCTGGGACTTGAAAAATGTTAAAAAGCCAGTCACATAAAGAACTCACCATTCAAATATCTAGAAGATGAGGATTCTAGGCAAAGTAATATGAGGAATTATAAAGCTACTGGCGTGCACATAGTTTTGGCATGTTCATGGAAAAGAAAGTGATTGTAGCTGGAACATGATGAGGGCTGGGGTGTGGCATGAGCTGAGGTTGGAGGTTTGGCTGGGACCAGAACGTCAAAGTTTTCACAGACTATGACAAGAAATCTAACTTTTGTTCTCAGTGTAGAAGAAAATAGCTAAAGGTTTTAAACAAGCATTGGTATGATATGACTTAAAAAGATCGTTTTAAATGCTGTGTGACAATAAATTTGCAGTCAAAGAGACAAATCATTAGGAGGTCATTGCAATATTCTAAGCAAGAGATAATGATGTGGACTATGGTGTTGGTAGAAAAGACAGGGATAAAAAAGATATTGTCTTCTTTTGAGTATGGAGACAAAGATTCAGATGCAGATAGTTTATTTGGGAGATGATCCCAGGAAATGAGAGTGAGAGATCAAGGAAAGTGAGACAGGTAAGGAGGAAAGTCTAGGTAAGGATGTATCAAGGCCACTGCTACAGGCAACAGCACTTGATTCTTGTGGGAGTCCTGAGAATAGAATACTTCCCACAATTGTCCATCCAAACACCTGGGAGTTGGGGCATTTATCCACTGGCTTCAGGTTCCCTTTTACCATTTATTGGTGACTTCCCTGGGACATTATTTCCAAGAGCTTCTGGACTGCAGTCATGCTGGGTAGACTCCCATCATATTGGAGAAGGACCCGGGGTAAAATAGTGGAAAGACACAGCTTGGCCTTGAGGTGGGATGCTGTCAGGGTGCATAGAACTGTCCACCACACTGGCAGCTCACAACAGAGGTGGTCTGAGGGTATGTGGAATGGGGCACCAAAAAGATCTGCTTGCATCCAAATATATATGAATCTTGCATCCATATGCAGGAATGGAAACTGGTCAGAGAGTCTCAGAGAATTCTTAGGTCCCATAGCTCTTTGGTTATAGCACTGAAACCAGGATACAGATCTTTTGCTAAAAATGGGAGGAAAAAAACTGTTTGGACAGGACTCTTGATAAGGTTCTGCAGCTGGTGTTCACCATGGATTCCCTTTCGTCAGGGTAGATTTTCTCTTAGAAATAAAAGAAAATAAAGGAAGCCCGAGTTTGAACATCTTAACTTAAGCTCTCCAGATCAGCAGACCTCATAATTAGAGCATCACATGCAACATTTCCTTTGCAAGTTTATTTCTTAGATGATTTAATCTGTGGCTTTTTTCCTTGCCATTTCCTAGAGAGCAGAAAGACCTGTCCAGGAGAAATAACTCTAAGACCTGGAAGAACCCCCAGGAGATCAGGCAGTAAGTGATGGCTTTTTCCCCCCATGTTCCCCCCTTGAAGTTCAGACTTCCTTTTTCGTAAGTGATCCAGAAACTTTGGAAATTACTTTGTGTTTCCTAATTAAACCAAAAATTTGCTGGAACATCAAGGAATTAGGTAAGGATTATTCAAAATGACCTGGTTTTTAAAATTTGCTTTTCTTTCTCATTTGGCCCAATTCATTTTAATAGACACAATAATATGGTAATAGTGATGCTACTATGATAACATCCATGATGTATTGAGTACCACAATGTGCTAAATCCTTTGCTAGGCACTTGATATTTTTATCTCAAATTTTTTGAACATTAAGAAATGTATATTATTATTCTGATCTCATGAATGTAGAACCAGCCTCTGAAAGGTTAACTGGATTATCAAAATCAGACAGCTGGTAAATACAAAACCAGGCTTATCTGACTCCAAAGCTCACATTGTTTTAAGTGTGTTTTGCTGCCTTCTCATACTGTGTTCTCACCTACACATGGATTAGCCCACAAAATGAATAAGGACTCACAGGGTGTAACTGAGAAAACAGCTTTTAAATCTTCTTAGTGATGATAGTTTTTTACCCTTTGCCTTGCCCCTGATTTCCCCACTCCCACTAGTCCCCCCAAGAAAAACCCTGAAGACAGGCTGTACTCTTTTCTTTTTTGGTTAATATAAGATAATAATTAGAACTTTGTGTTGCCATTGTTTTGTGTTTTTTGTTCATGCACCAAACTTAATTCTTATTCATAAACAGTTTAAGTAAGAATGTCCCAGGTTACATCTGATTAGCAAATGGCCACAGGCAATTTTGGCATTGCAACAGGAAAAAGCTGAGCTAGGGAAGCAAACCAGATCCAAATTGGTAATCAATTACTAGAATTTCATTCTACCTGGCCTTGGTATGAGTATGGTAATTTCAAAATTCAAACCCAAGTGTATGGTGAAAAATATCGAACAATCATTGTTTCTGGGAGTGGGTGTAGGCAGAGTCTGACTGGAAAGGAACATAAAGAAACTTTCTAGGAGATCACAATGTTCTGTATTTTGATATGTGATATAGTTTGGATGTGTAATCCCCCTCCAAAGCTCATTGTAATGTCTGATCCCCAATGTGGCAGTGTTTGGAGGTATTTGGGTCATGGGGGCAGATCTCATGAACAGATAAATGCCCTTTCTGGGGGTGGGAGGAGCAAATAGTGAATGACTTTTTGCTCCATTAGTTCCCATGAGCGCTGGTTGTTTAAAGGAGCCTGGCACCTCCCCTCCCTCTTCCTCCTGCTCTCTCTCTCTATATATGATCTGCTTGTACCCACCAGCTGCCTGCTGCTTTCCACTGTGAGTGGAAGCATTCTGAGGCCCATACCAGATGCAGCTGTCCCAGAATCATGAGCCAAATAAACCATTTTCCTTTATAAATTACCCAGTCTCAGGTATTCTGTTATAGCAACACAAAAATGGACTAATATAATAAGGGTTTGGATTACACAGGTGTATGAATATCTCAAAACTTAGGAATTGGTGCATTTAAGAGATTTGTGCATTTCACTCTATGTAAATTTTGTCTAAAAAAGCAACATAAGCCAGTATCGAACTCTAGTTAATGATATGTATACTGAATTATTTAGGAGTGAGGTGCACTGATGTCTGCAATTTACTTTGAAATTCATCACAAAGTAAGATAAATTGTTGGATAGAAAGATGGACAGTTAGCTATGTGATCAATCAAATATAGCAAAATGTTAATTAGTATAAAGATGTTTAGTGTATAATTCTTTCAACTTTTCTGTGTATTTGAAAATTTTTATAGAAAATAACTTTGGAGGAAAAACTTTCTAAAACTCAGGAGGCTCTATTGTTCCACTGAGGACACCCAATAGAAGGTAAATTTATATGTAGTCTTTTGTCTCTGTTATTGTTCTGAACATTTTGCTTTATGCAAAGGAGATATGTTGCTCATTCACATGAAGGCATTTGAAAAAGTGAGCCACTAGGTAGGGGCCTTTGCTTGACCTTGGTGGAAGGCAGAATAATGGCCCCCCAAAGATGTCCACATCCTAATCCCTGGAATTTATGACTATGTTGCCTTACATGGCAAAAGAGACTTTGCAGATGTAATTAAATTAAGGATATTGAGATGGGGAGATTTTCCAGGTGGGCCAGTGTAATCACAGGGGTCCTTGTAAATGAAAGAGGAAGGCAAGACTGTCAGATCCAGAAAAGAGTTGTGATAATGAGAGCAGAGTTGAGAGATTGTTGGCTTGGAAGATGGAGAAGAGGGCTAGGAGCAAATAAATGCAGGCAGCCTCTAGTTCCTGGGAAAGGAAATGAAATGAAGTCTTCCCTAGACCCTCTAGAAAGAATGAGCCAGTGTAATCACAGGGGTCCTTGTAAATGAAAGAGGAAGGCAAGACTGTCAGATCCAGAAGAGAGTTGTGATAATGAGAGCAGAGTTGAGAGATTGTTGGCTTGGAAGATGGAGAAGAGGGCTAGGAGCAAAGAAATGCAGGCAGCCTCTAGTTCCTGGGAAAGGAAATGAAATGAAGTCTTCCCTAGACCCTCTAGAAAGAATGCAACCCTGCTGATTTTGGCCCAGTGGAATCTGGGTCAGAGTTCTGACACACAGATTTGTAAGATAATAAATTTATGTTGTTGTAAGCCACTTTGTGTTAATTTGTTACAACAGCAATAGGAAACTACTGCAAGTGCAGAAGGAAAGTTGTTCACATCAGCATTTTATTCCAAAGCATTTTGGAGGAAAGATGAGGCTGAGCAGTGACATTGGTGTTTATTTTAGGTAGATTCTATGGGTTGAATGAACAAGCTGACAATATTAGTTTCGGTGATTAATTTTAAGTGTATACATAAGGATAAGGACAACCATAGTCTCAGCCAAGCCTCCTGGGGACCCAGTAAAAGCCCAATATCCAGGCTTCATGGAGCGTGTCAGAATCACAGGAGACCAGGTCTCAAAGAATGTGGAACTAGAAGGTCATTCAGCAGCTGGGACAGATCTAGGGACCTCACCAGCACAAGTCTGTGTACAATTATGGGGCTTAACTTTTAAAAATCTTTGTCTCATTCTCAATCAGTCTACATGTTTTCTCAGTGCCTGTGGCCAGGACCACTGTGTTCACTTTCCTCTGGTGGGCAAAGCCACACCTGAGTGGGCACAGTTTGGAGAGAGAAGTGTACAGTGGATTTCCATCCCAACTCCCCATTTAGCAGGTGCCCAGTGCAAGGCACATCTGCTCAACCTATACACAGCCCTGCCTGCTGGTTCCTCACCTTTCTGTATCTTTTATGTCCCTATAGTTTCTTGCTTCTTTTTAGTTTCTGCTACTTTATACTCTTCTTTATTTATAACCTCAGCTCACATGTCTCCCCCCGCCATCCCACCAAGCTTCTGCAGGCTTTTCTATGCGAATCTTTTTAATTTCAGCTTTCACTGCCAAATGCTTGATTTTCTCACTGATTCTCAATTTCATTCCTGGAAATGATATTCGGATTGGTCAGACTGATCTCTAGTTCAGCAAATCTTTTCACTCCAAGTGATCTTATAAGCCTGAGGGTTGGCTACTTTTGGATCAGGATCCCATCTCAGATTTGATTAAAAAAAAAAAAAAAAGAAAGAAAAAAAAATCTTTGAATAATGGGTGAGCTGCTTGGTACCTAAGGAGGTTACCTAAACCCACCCCTTTGTAAAGAGCTTTGGGAAGGCAGGACCATAACTGATGTGTCTAATTAAAGTTTCAACTATAATGGATGCTATTTGTATTTATATTTTGCCACTCTCCACAGAGAACTTGGGAAAGCTAAAACAAAAACACAGACAGTACTTTTGATGATGTAATCAAGGAGAAAATATAAATACAAGAAAAAAATCAAGGAATGAGACATAGAAGAGCACAAGTGTTTTGATCCATGTGATGAACAAGGTTGCTCGATTGTACTTCAGATTTGTTTCCAAACTTCTTGATATGTAGTGAAGAAAGGGAAGTTGGCTACATTTTATAGTTTTTATTATAGGAAAGGAAAGGATTGTATTTTTCAGTTTATTGTGTGGCAGAGGCCTTAAGCCTCTCATTAACAAGAGTCTCCTCTAGCAGCTGGTAGGACTTGGGAAAAGAACTATGTTGTGAGATCTGGCAGGAGCAGAAATCTAAATGAGTGTGGATCATCTGTCCTTATTTATAACTGATTTTTAATTCAGCAGAGTACATTTCTAGCAAGCCAGTCATTTGCTTCATTGCCTTATAACTCAGAACAGGATCTGCAGGTAAGCAAATCCTCATGGGTAATAAAGCTAGTATTTCCCCTTGATGAACTTCAGCACAGAAGTGGGTCTTATTCACTCAGGTGCTGTTATATGGAGAGATGGGGCTGACGTGAATGTGCTCCCTTCCCTGAGATCTTTGTTTCAAGGTCTCAAGCAGTTTCACCTTATCCCAACCTCCATGATCACTCGTTTTGGGAGAGGAGAGTTCAAGAACCTTACATGTTTATTAACCATCCCTAAATCCATGCCCCAGTGATGGGAAGAGTGTTGACCTGAGTCCAGAGGGCTGGATTTGAGCTCAGACCCTGCCATTGACTTGCCATGTGTGGCCTCAGTTTCTCTCCTTATGACTTTGAGGGGACTAGAGACTACATCAGTATTTCTCAATGTTTGGCTCAGAATTATTACTGGGGGGATTACTTGTGAAAAG
>NW_007728415.1:53850-57961 GCF_000696425.1 Galeopterus variegatus | reverse complement strand
GGGCTGGATTTGAGCTCAGACCCTGCCATTGACTTGCCATGTGTGGCCTCAGTTTCTCTCCTATGACTTTGAGGGGACTAGAGACTACATCAGTATTTCTCAATGTTTGGCTCAGAATTATTACTAGGGGGATTACTTGTGAAAAATGCAGATTCCAAGATCAACCCCCAGATCTACTGAATCAGAATCGCTGGGGATGAAGCCTGGGGTTCTGCATTTTAACAACCCTCCAGGTGCTTCTGGTGCACATCCAGGTTTGAAGGTTATTCTATTTGGTGATTCTCTAGATTCTTTCCAGCTCAATATTTATTTGATCCTACCTTTCTGAGGAAGTAATTGTGTCCTTCTGGTGAAATTTTTTAGCCATCCAGGACTAGGAATGAATACAGAAACAGATAAAAGGTAAGGTTAGGCTTTTCTCCTTGTTTAGGTACAAAATCCACTCCTTCTTGACAGAGTTATTGTCCTCAAACCTATAGGTATTTCTGCATTGTTCTATTCAATAGCTAGCATAAGTAGAAATATTTATCCAATGAGCAGCTAGAAGCTTGTTATTAGAGAACTGTAAGATGATAAAATAAGAAGATTCTACCAAAAACATATTCAGGACAAAAGTTAAAAATGAACTTCAAATATAAGCCTGAAGATCTGTGAGACAGTCATTCTAGTTAATTACAGATAGTTAGCTTCCATGACTATTGTATTTCTGAGGCAATTCTTCCTTCTGCTAGCTGTTGCTCATTTTCTATAGTCCCTTAAGTTAACGCTGCATGCTGTGCATAACTGGATGGGAATGGTCTGTCATTTTGCCTTCTGGAACATCACATGGCAAATTGGGGCCCAGTTCTTTCTAGTTTAGACTTATAGTTTTGTGCTTAAGCGTAGCAAACATACATGATGCTTACTATGTGCCAGGCTTCTTCTCAACTTTAGATATATAAGTTTGTTTAATTCTCCCAGTGACCCTATGAATCAAATCCATTTATCAGAAGAGGAACCCCAGGCTCAGTGATGTTATGTAATGTGCCCAGGTTCACACAGCTAGTAAGAAGGAGTTGGATCCAGAGAACAGGATTTGCTTGCATTGAGGGAGCTCTCATGAGAAGAAAGCTCCCACATGGGACAGTTAGAAACTTAAGGAATCAGCCATTTTACTATGTAGTTAGGTCTCTATCATGAGTGGTGGCTCATTACAAACTTAAAATTGTCCCTATCTTGGTCTCCACCCAAGGACCTGGGATAACTATGAGAATGACTTTACTCTCTCTGGCTTCTTTTTCCTTACCTTTAAGAGAAGAGAAAATTGATGGCCCTCCAGAACTCAGAGTTATGTTGAGGCTAAAATTCAATGAGCAATGCACAAGCCAAAGAGTTACTATTTTCTAGTGTCATTTATTATTATGACATGAGTAACAAGCAGGAGGATATAGAGGCATCCTATATACGGGTCAAGAAATGGAGAGGGACTCCACTTCTAAGGTGGATTTGCTCTGTGTCCTTGGGAAAGACATGAAGTCTCCCTGAATTTTACTGTCATTTCAAAAATAAAAGATTGAATTAGAATCAATATTTTTCACAAAGTATTTTGATCTTTAAAAGAAAAATGTGTATGGTAAAATAAAATTAAGAAAATTCACAATCTATATCTCTTTTAACAACTTATTGGGCATATTAACATATTAAACACTTTGAGAAGCTCAGCAATAAAGAAGACCTTTTTATTTTAGTCTAAGTAAGATTTCCAAATTTATTTGAATACATACTCTCTACCTATTTTATTTCCTTCCAAAGACTAAAAACATCTCATGGAAAACACTTTGGGAAATGTTAGAGTAAATAATTTTCTTATTTTCAAACAAAATTCTATAATGTGTTTTTACTGCCTACTGCTAGCTGGATAATCCTTAGTGTGAAAGAGAATCGGCAGATAACACTTGTCCTGATATATGGAAACCTCTGTATACAGGAGATCAGAATAAGAAAGGAAGAAAGCGGGTGTCTCTTTTACATACTTGGCCTTCTGAGATGTGTTGAATTGAAATCTGTGTTGCGTTCAATTGAATTGAATGCCTACGGAGTGTTTTCAGCTACCTAATTGCCAGAAGAGAGTTAACTTCCCCAGCTCAATTTCAGAAAAGAGATAGAACTCATCAGACAATGACAATTAGCTGACCTCTAGGTGTGAACCAAACCTCTTAAAAAAGATGTGGCAACCATTAGTCCACCCGGTCAAGACCTGCATCCTTTCCCCTCTGGAATGAACTGGGAGCATCTATTCCTGATGTTGTGTATTCCTTCTTTCAGTAGTTAAGAAGGTTGAATGATGACATTTTTGAAACCCAATTCCATCTGTCACTAAAGGGACCAAAATTTATTTATAAAAGAATCAAAATTTATTTGTAAAGCAGTTGAAATTTCAGGCACAAAAATGACATATAGAGTAGTTCAGAATTGAAAGTGCTTTCCAATTACCTGTTGGAAATCTCTCCTACAGGTTTAGATATGAATTTGGGAGTGAGCTCTTAAAGGAACAGGTGCAGACATTCCACATCCATCACTGCAGAGATGCATCTTTGATATAATAATGAGTATTTTCTTTTGCTGGGCATCTTATTTAACTAATCCCATGGTCCAAGTGTGATGACTGACTATGTGGGCCAAATAAAAAAGGAAACATTGTCTACTGGAAAAGATTTTTAAAAAGGCTTTAGTGAATCTTTTTTAATTGCTAACATTCTAATAACATTTAACATCAGCTCTCTGAATTTATTCTCTTCATCTTGATCACAAAGGCAATTTTTCCCAAACAAATATTCAGAAATAAAGCCATCCTAATTTATTCCTCTTGGCTGCCTTAAAAAAAAGTTTCTAATTAAATTGATGTATAATAATTGTACATACTTATGGGGTACATAAATATTTTGATACATGTATACAATGTGTATATATTTTTTGATTATAAACTTATTTTAAAATGTAAACAAATGTAAACAGAATAGAATGATGAGTCTCTATTTACCCATTTCCCCACCTTCAATAGTTACCAAATATGGCCCATCTTATTTTTTTCTATACCTTCTCACTCTTCCCACTCCCACCACTAGATTATTTTGAAGCAATTCTCAGTTATCATTTTATTCATAAATACTTTAGTATACGCCAGTAGAATACAAGTCTTTTATTTTTAGGGTTGCCACAACACCATTGAACACCTAAAAATTTATCAATGATTCCTAAATATCAGCAAATTACTAGCCAGTATTCAAATTTTTCTGATTGTTTCATGATNTGATTCCTAAATATCAGCAAATTACTAGCCAGTATTCAAATTTTTCTGATTGTTTCATGATTTGTTTTTTAAAAAACAAAAATCAAGGTTCATACATTGCATTGGTCAAATGTATCTTTTAGTTTTAAAAATTTTTTTTAATCTGTTAGACTCCTGCTCTCCTTTTATTTCTTTTTCTGAATTTAAGTAAACTTTATTATTTGCTTCCTGTAGAATTTCTTATATTCTAGACTTTACTAATTTCATCGCCATGGTATTGTTTAACACATTCCATGTTATTCTGTTTCTACTTTCTAAAACTAGTACTTAGATCTAGAGGCTTGTCCTGATTCAAGCTAAATATATTTTCTTTATTTTTATTGGCAAAATAGGTCACAGGAAGTACTTCCTCTTGCATCATTTCAGGAGACACATAATTTCTGATTGTTTCTTTTGTGATGTCAAGATCAATTAGTGGGTTTAAGCATTGTCAGTCTGATCCACTCATTATAAAACGTAAGTTTTACACATTATGGTTTTACCAATCTTTGATGGTCATCTAAAATCATTATATCCATAACAGTTATCAAATAGGGACATTCTAAATCATTATTCCTTCTACATTAATTAGTTGAAATTCTTCTATAAAGAAAATTTTCTCTTATCAGCTATTTGGTTATCCTGTTATACAGGCCATAAAGGAAAAGCAGGATAAATTATTAGATAGTTCTTAGCTCCAGGTTCTTGGTAAAAATTATGCACTTAGATAGGATCTGTGATCTGGGCTCTTTTTATTCTGAGTCCTCGGGTTGGTAGAAACCTCCCATTCCTGTTGATAGAGTT
>NW_007728415.1:51529-53058 GCF_000696425.1 Galeopterus variegatus | reverse complement strand
GGGCTCTTTTTATTCTGAGTCCTCGGGTTGGTAGAAACCTCCCATTCCTGTTGATAGAGTTGTCAAGAGGATATAATCTCTTTTGTATTGTGCCCCAGTCTGTGATATCCCCTCAACGCACTTCAGATTTCTGATGGCTTTATTTTTATCTATGTTCCCTGACATACACTGGTATTCAAAAAATAGCACCTGAATGATGCCTGCACAATGGGTATGCCTCTGCCTAGAAATACAGGTATATAAGAAATCCAACCTAAGTTTGTTTCTATTTCAAACCTCTAGCCCATTGATGTGGTGAAAGTTTATATTTTGGTCCATTTAGATTTTCTCCCCCATTTACTCTGGATTTGTTTAAGTTCCCAGACTTACCTCATCACAAAAATTAAGGGTGTGCATGGAAGGGAGACTTATGTTTCATCCCTGATGCCCCCTTTTCTTGCTAGTATTCACTGGGACATTCATCATTCTACCATGTTCCTGATCACCATTCTGGACAGGCTGCTTCTTGTTATCCTTTCTTCCCACCTGTATGTTTATGTCAACCAGGAGACCATTTACTGCTCCTATTCCAGGTTAGGGTACATGGAAGTCATTCTGGGGCTCCCGTGCCATGCTGAAGCAAAGGATGTGCTCTGCACAAAAGGATGTGCAGCCTAGTCAGAACCTGTGGTTATTTCTTCTCTATAGTATTCCCGCCTCCCTCTATGCTTTCCCCAAGAAATGGGCCCAAGGTCCGTCTGTGCTGGATCTTGCAATATAATTTTATTTTTTACTAGCTTCTCTACTATAAATTAGGTAGTGTCCCTGAGGGCATCTTTCATGTACAAAATACTTTGGTTTTAAAAGTTCCTATTCATACTCATTTGATATTTGCCAAAGACACCAAAGAAATTTGATGGGGAAAGGAAATGATACTGGCATAAACGAATCTCTATGTGGAAAACTATTAATCTCAATCCCTACCTCACATAAAACACAAAGTGAATTAGAGATAGGTCTTAAACCTAAATATAAAAGCTAAAATTAAAAATCTTTTAGAAGAAAACATTAGAGTATCTTCATGGTTTGTGGTGGACAAAGGTTTTTTAGAACACAGAAAGTGATAACCTTAAAAGAAAAATTGATAAATTAGACTTTGTCAACATTAAAATGCGCTCAAGTCACAGTGCTAAGAAAATGAGTAGCTAAGCCAGTTTGGAAGGAAACATTTCCAAAGCATATATCTGACAAAGAATTGGGATCCAGAATATATAAGATACTCCTACAACTTAGCAACAAAAAGACCAACAATCTAATAGAAAAATGGGCAAAAATATTTGAACAGACACTTCACAAAGGAAAATATTCAATATCATTAGTCATCAAAAAAAATGCAAATCAAAACCATAATGAGATTCTACTACAAACCCATTGGTATGGCTAAAGTTAAAAAGACTGATAAAAAATGTTGGTGAGGTTATGAAGCAAGTAGTACTCATACACATTTTTGGCTAGAATGTAAAATGGTACAACTACTTTGAAAAAGAATC
>NW_007728415.1:50141-51073 GCF_000696425.1 Galeopterus variegatus | reverse complement strand
TAGTACTCATACACATTTTTGGCTAGAATGTAAAATGGTACAACTACTTTGAAAAAGAATCTGGAAATTTAATACAGAACTAAACATGCACCTTCCCTATGACCCAGAAATTCCATTCCAACATATTTTACCAAGAATAATGAAAATATCTGTCACAAAAGACTTGTGTCATACCAGCTTTATTCATTATAACCCAACTGGAAACAGTCTAGGGATCCATCAATAACAAAATGCATAAACAAACTATATCATATCCATAAAATGGAATACTACACAGCAATAAATGGAAATGAACTACTGATACATGAAACAACATGAATAAATCTCAAAAATAATTTGATGAGTGAAAGGAGAAGAACACAAATGCGTGCATACCGTATAACTCAATTTACATAAAGCTCTAGAAAAATAGAATAAAACTATGGTGGAAAAACTCAGACTAATGAGGTGGGGATTACCTGGGAAAGGGCCTGAGGAAACTTTTTGTGGTGATGGAAGTGTTCCAAATCTTGATAGAGTTTGAGGTTGCACAGGTGTGCTTTTGTCCACACATACTAAATAGTGTACTTAAAATTCGTGCATTTCATTGTGTATCAATTTTATCTTAGAAGAAAAATCCTGTTAAATATTGAACTGTAGTTAATGATATACATGCTGAGTATTTGGGGGGAAATATAATGATGTCTGCAACTTACTTTGAAATGTATCAAAAAATAAGATGGATTGCTGATTGACACAGAGATGGGCATAAGTATAGATATTTGATAAAGCAAGTATGGTAAATCTTAATTGTAGATTCTAGGTGGTGGTCATATGGATATTGACTATAACATTTTTCAACTTTTCTGTAGGCTTGAAATGTTTTATAATAAAATGAGAGGTGAAAAGTTGGTGCTGAATTTATTAAAGCTACAGATTTAAATACCTAGTTA
>NW_007728415.1:48631-49950 GCF_000696425.1 Galeopterus variegatus | reverse complement strand
AAATGAGAGGTGAAAAGTTGGTGCTGAATTTATTAAAGCTACAGATTTAAATACCTAGTTACTCCTTAACATTTTAAGGTCAGTTTTAAAATCTTATTTTTATTGATAAATCCATATTTTAAGCGGGCCATTGATTACTAGTTTAGTCGGGTTAAGCTCAGTTATGGTGCAGTAACAAGTAAGCCCCCAAATTTCAGGTACTTAATTGTAACAAAGGTGTATTTCTCATTCTAGTTACAGCCTGGTACAGGTCAGGTGGTTTTCCTAGGCATGCTGCCTCTGAAGGCAACTTAAAGATCTGAGCTGCTTTCCTTTTGCAACTTTGCATTCTCAGAGTACTTCGCTTCCACTTAGTCCCACTCTCAATCATCTTAGACCAAAGTGTCACATTTCCCTAGACAAGAACTCAATTATAACATCCCGACACACCCTGCGGGGCCACCACTGCGAGAACCAGCAGGTAGGCTCCTCCACCGCCACCTGGCTCCATTCCCAGCCCAGCCCAGTGTGCACAGAGCAGGGAGATGCCCTGCTAGGGAGGCGGAGACTTGGCAGAAAACACACACCCTGCAGGGCCGCCACTGCGAGATCCAGCAGCCCAGCCCAGTGAGCACAGAGCGGGGAGATGTCCGGCTAGGGAGGCGGAGACTTGGCAGAAAACACACACCCTGCAGGGTTGCCACTGTGAGATCCAGCAGGTAGGCTCCACCACCGCCACCCGGCTTCATTCCCAGCCCAGCCCAGTGCACACAGAGCGGGGAGACGCCTGGCTAGGGAGGCAGAGACTCAGCAGAAAACACACAACCTGAGGGGCCACCACTGCTTGATCCAGCAGATCCTATAGAACAAGAAGCCCTTGAAATGACTGACAAGGAATTTCAAGTGATAATTCTAAGGAAAATGAATGAGATACAAGAAAACTCAGCTAGACATCATGATGAAATGAGGAAAAGTATACAGGACCTGAAAGAGCAAATAAACAAGGAAATCAATGTCCTGAAAAAAAATGTAGTAGAACTTGCAGAACTGAAAAAGTTATTCAGCAAAATAAAAAACACAATGGAGAGTTTAACCAGCAGGCTTGCGGAAGTTGNCTTCAGATACAGGAAGCTCAATGATCTCCAAATGTATTCAGCCCAAAAAGGTCTTCTCCAAAACATGTTATAGTCAAATCGGCAAAACTCAAAGACAAAGAGAGAATCTTGAAAGCTGCAAGAGAGAAGTGTCAAACCACCGATAAGGGAGCCCCAATCAGGCTAACATCAGACTTTTCATCACATACCCTAAAAGCTAGAAAGGAATGGGATGGTATATTCAAA
>NW_007728415.1:36170-44065 GCF_000696425.1 Galeopterus variegatus | reverse complement strand
CAGAGTTAAAAGACAACCAAAAGAGTGGGAGAAAATATTTGCAAAATATACATCCAACAAAAGATTAATATCCAGTATATACAAGGAACTGAAACAACTTTACAATAAAAAACAAGCAACCCAATTAAAAAATGGGCAAAATAGGTAAGTAGGCATTTCTGTAAGGAAGATATACAAATGACCAACAGACATATGAAAAAATGCTCAACATCACTCAGCATCCGGGAAATGCAAATCAAAACTACACTGAGATACCATCTCACCCCAGTTAGGATGGTTAAACTCCAAAAGACTCTGAACGATAAATGCTGGCGAGGTTGCGGAGAAAAAGGAACTCTCATACATTGTTGGTGGGACCGCAAAATGGGGCAGCCTCTATGGAAAATGGTATAGAGGTTTCTTAAACAATTGCAGATAGATCTACCATATGACCCAGCTCTCCTACTGCTGGGAATATACCCAGAGGAATGGAAATCATCAAGTCGAAGGTATACCTGTACCCCAATGTTCATTGCAGCACTCTTTACAATAGCCAAGAGTTGGAACCAGCCAAAATGTCCATCATCGGATGAGTGGTTATGGAAAATGTGGTATATCTACACAATGGAATACTTCTCAGCTATAAAATTGAATGAAATACTGCCATTTGCAACAACTTGGATGGACCTTGAGAGAATTATATTAAGTGTAACAAGTCAGACACAGAAAGAGAAATACCATATGTTCTCACTTATTGGTGGGAGCTGATAATAAATAAATAAAGTCACACACACATACAAAAAGAACCGGGGCGGGGGGGAGGATATGGCAACTGCAATTCCTTGAAGTTGATACGACATGCGAGCAGAGAGGACATTTTGGATGGACCTTGAGAGAATTATATGAAGTGTAACAAGTCAGACACAGAAAGAGAAATACCATATGTTCTCACTTATTGGTGGGAGCTGATAATAAATAAATAAATTCCCACACACACATACAAAAAGATCCGGGGCGGGGAGGAGGGTATGGCAACTGCAATTTCTTGAAGTTGATATGACATGCGAGCAGAGAGGACATTGTTGGGTGGGAGGGGGGTTAAGGGAGGAGGGAGGGAGGTTTCGGTAATGGGCAAAAATCAACTACATTGTATATCGACAAAATAAAAATTTAATAAAAAAAAATAACATCCCAACATAATTATTAATAGGGATGGGAGATATAATTTTCCTGAGTGTGCAAGAAGAAATGGTGTAGTAAACACATTACTTCACTGCAATTATTATTTGGCCCTATTTACAAACTTTGATCATTAAAATCATGTAAGTATTTTAAATCGAATCTATGAATTTAATATATTCTATTTTTAAAGTACTTAAAATACTTAACTTATTCTTATAATCCAATAACTTAAATTTGTATGTATGGTGAATCTTAAATTTTATTTATTGTTCTATTACTGCTTACAATATCTTGGTAAGATTTCAACTTAAAATCATAAGTCTATGAGTATCTAAAGAAAATCTTAATATTTCCTCCTGAGCATGAAAAAAGGTTGATGTATGGAATAAACAGGAGGATAAGAATTGTGGGAATGTTAATTATTTGTTAATATATTTCTTTTGTATTTTAAAGGTATTAATGAATAAAAAGAATCAAAAGTATAAACCAATAACTCAATTGCACATTAATTTTTAAATTACAAGTTTCACCTATCACTTTAATAAACCAAATTCTCCTGATTATTATAGATTCTTAAACACACCAAATACCCACAAATTTAAAACAAAATATTAATATTATGGCTTGGATTCTCTTAAATGTTTCTATATGTAATTCTAAGTCTTTTCTGTGTTGAAAGATGGTACCAGCTAATAAAATAACTATGCTAAACCAAAATATTTAGGGTAACCCTTTGAGATCATTCTTGGGTTACCTTCTCAGCTGGCTGAAGTTTTTAATGACCTGAGAGGCTTCTGTCTGGGATACTGATGCTCACATGTGCCAGACCGAGCTATGTTTTGCACTTGGTCCTTCAGTCCTTCCATCTAACTTCACAAGCAAGGATTGAATCTCCTGGATTCACTTTCCACATTCCCTGTTTCTTATATCTCCACATGGAAGTTGCACCACCACTTCCTTAGATTCAGCTAATTTATTTGCTCCTTCTCCTCTAAATTCCGTTCATATTCTTCATATAACTTACAGATATTTAAATGATATTCAATTTGGTCGCTCATGTGAGCTGAGAGTCAGGCAGTATAATGATGTGGTTATGGGTGTGAATTCTGGACTACACTGCCTGGATCCTAATCCCAGCTTGCCCCTTTACTTGCCCCTCCACCAAATTACTGGACTGCTCTGTGTCTCAATACCCTTATCTGTAAAAGAGAGATAATAATAGTACCTACCTCCAAGGGCTGATGAGAGGGTTAAATGAGTTAATAAAGTACTCAGAACAGTGCCTGGCACATATGAAGTGCTTTATACATGTAAGTTATTGTTTTTGTGATAATTATTGTTATTAACATTATTATTTCTTGTATGACTGTGAAGTCACAGGTCTAAGGTCATATCACTGGTACCCAGAGTGTAGTGTACAGAACCCAACTTTTTGAGAACCATCAATGTTTTTACTCTCATTGCATCCCTCCACTCATTTTCTTTCCCAGGGAATCCTTTTCTCATTTGGGGGCCAAAGGGTAGGAGAGAGATTTCTTCTGTAAGAGCCAACCACAGAAAATAGTCACAGACAATTAGCCTTAGAGGAGCCATTTGTAGAATACAGCTTTAAGCTGAATGTTAGCTATAAAGCTGTCTTTTTGTAACCTTGGCTCACAGTATAGCTTGTTAGAAAATATTCCAGGACTTAATGCCCAGGAAGAACAAGATAATAAGAGCTAATCAGGAACTTGGTGAACAAACCATTCTTTCTCGGGAGTCACTGGATTACCTCTGTATTCCAAGGATAAATGAAAGGTTTACAGAAATGGATGAAAGAGTTACAGTACTGGCCCTGAGATAAAGAAAGCCCAGAACCTGCAAATCTTTCCCATAGCAGCTTTCAGATAGGACTAACCTTTTGTTTCCCACACTCTTCCCTTTAAAAATCCTCGCTGAAGCTCTCAAGCCTCTGAGACAGTTTACAGCCAAAGCATCTCCCAGGTTGAGCTTCCCGATGATAAAGCTTCCAACCTTGTATCAACATCAGACTCTTGAATTTCTTATTCCAGGTGAAGGAGCAGCAGCTGTTCTTAGTTGCTGGTTCCACTTCCTGAGAATGTTTTTACCCTAATCATTGCATGGGTCCCGAGTCACTTTCCCTTAGGGTCCTATTTACCACTTCTGAGTGTTCCTCACAGGCTTTGGTATGCTTGTGCTTCCTGTTCCTGGAGCTCTCCCCACAACCTATTCTCAGGCTACTGGAGCTGCTTTGCCTGTATTAGCAGAGAGCTGTTTCTGAGTGTTCCTCACAGGCTTTGGTATGCTTGTGCTTCCTGTTCCTGGGGCTCTCCCCACAACCTATTCTCAGGCTACTGGAGCTGCTTTGCCTGTATTAGCAGAGAGCTGGAAATGCCCAGGACTTTATATCCCCCAGGGGCAGCCCTTAGCCAGTGACTAACAGGTATGAGAGTAGGGAAGTCCTGCTCCTTTGCTTTAGGTTGGTACAGTTGGTACAACTCTCAAGACAGATTCATACTTCAGAGACTCCCACAGGATCAAACTGAAGCCACCCTTTTCAGGATTGTCCCTTTGCTTGGCTTTTTCAACTTCCTTTCATATTCCTTGTTCTTCTTCCCCGACCCCTTGCAGTTTCTCCTGAGAGCACTGCCTTAGCAAATCCCTTGCACAATGTTATGGATTGAATGTTTGTGTTCCCCCCATGCCCCCAATTCATATGTTGAAATCCTAGCCCCCAAGGTGATGGTATCAGGAGGTGGGGCCTTTGGGAGGTGATTAGGTTATGAAGGTGGAATCCTCATGTGTGGCATTAAGTGTCCTTATAAAAGTGACTCCAGAGAGCACGGTTGCCCTTTTCTGCCTGGTGAGGATACTAGAAGTCAGCAGTCTGTAACTTGAAAGGGGGACCTTACCAAAACCCACAATGCCGGCACTCTGACCTCAGACCTCCAGCCTCCAGAACTGTGAGAAATAAATGTTTGTTATTAAGCCACCCAGTCCAAGGTAATTTGTTACTGCAGCCTGAGCTAAGACACATAAGAATCTGTCTCAGCAAGGAACCCTGCTGCTAAGACAGCAAACTCGAACTAGCAGTTTCAATGTGAAGGGCCAAGTGAATAGAAAAATATCAGATTCAAATGATTGTATTTTTAATACTATCTTTCCACTCCTGTTAACAAGGAATCTTATATACTAGGGCTTCCTAAATTCAATGTGAAGGGCCAAGTGAATAGAAAAATATCAGATTCAAATGATTGTACTTTTAATACTATCTTTCCACTCCTGTTAACAAGGAATCTTATATACTAGGGCTTCCTAAATTTGGGGGTATATCTGAACCACCTGTAGAATTTGTAAAAAAACACAGATTACTAAGGTCCCTCTCTTTCCTCACTCCAAGTTTCTGATTCAGCCCAAGAATTTGCATTTCTAGTAGTTTCCAGGTGATGCTGATACTGCTGGTCCAGGGACCACACTTTGAGAGCCACTGCTGTAAACGATGACTGAGGCCCCAGGTCTCTCCCATATGTGAAACGTTTGCACAGTAACAAAAACCAAGCCACATGATGAATGGTAAAGATTTTCATATGTCAGGAAGTTAATAGCAAAGTATTTTGGGGGGTAAGGTTTGAGGATCCTTCAAATGATGTGAGGAATTCAAGTGAATACAATTTTATACTTCTTTTTGTACTTTGATTTGGGTACCTGTTTATTTTAGTTCATCCGCTTTTATTGGTTTGGGGTAAAAGCCCCATAGTTATAAAAAAAAATTAGCATGTGTAAAAGGGCCTCACACTGACTGCATTATCCTTAGTAGGCATCTGATAGATATTATTTCCTCTTCTCTCTCTGCCTCACCACCTCCTCAACCAGGCCCATCTGTTTGATTTTCTTGGTGCAGTTTCTTGTTGTAGTTAGGAAGTAAACATGGCAGAGAGGATGAGGTAATAATGAGCTCTTATTTTCCATACAAAGTTGCTCTTGTGATATGTTGCTGCTGGCCGAAGTTTCTGGACTGTTGTCATATGAGATAACATATGTGAAAGCACATTAGAGATGGAAATGCACCAATAAAGTATCATCCTTTTATTATATGGAGCAGCTGTTCAAAACTGCACTGTCCTTTTGAAGCAAACATTTATATTTAATGCAGTCAGCCACCTGCGAGATGTATCTGTTGATCTGGAGAGAGATCTGTGGAGAGACCATGAAGGGCTCAGGGCTGATGCTTTGCCCACCACTACTGAGGAGAGAATTCCAAGCACCTGTCCCTCTCAAAAATGGGTCCCATGTCTCAGTATTTGAAAGTGACAGTGCAGATTATGTGATTCATGTGAAATTTTATTTTCCCTTTTTCAGAAAATGAAATGCATGCTTGTTTAATTCAGATCAGTTTAGGAAGCTTTAGTAAATACCAGCTGGAAAGATGAAGTGAATAATTCGAAAGACATAGTTTATTTGCTTAGGATGATATTTCACAATTATTATCGCTTAAATAGAGGTTGTTTATTTTTTAAAAATATAATTTAATGTGTTTTTTGGTTATGAACTTAAAGCATTCTACTTGTAAAAATTAAGAAAAAAATATAAATAATATTAAAAATTCCCATAATTCCTAAGAAGTACTGTTCTTTCACCAAATATGTCCTCCTTCTCTTTTTATTATTTCATTTTGTTTTATATTCCTAGACATCAAATGTCATCCCTCTTCTCTTTTTAATGTAAAATATACATATATTATTTAGTCAGGTTGTGATATGTATTTGTTTTCTATTGCCGATGTAACAAATTACCACAAACTTAGCAGCTTAACACAAATTTATTGTCTTACAGTTGTTCTGCAGTTCAGAAGCCTGACATACATCTCATTGGGCCAAAATCAAAGCTGCAGCAGGACTCTCCCTTCTGGTGGTTCTAGGGGAAAATTCATTTCTTTACCTTCTTCAGGTTCCAGATGCTTCCTGCATTCATTGGCTTGTGTTCTCCTTTCTCAGTCTGCAAATCCAGTAAGGTAGCATCTCTTTGATGCTGCTTTGGTGGTCACAACTTATTTTGAACATAGCCAGGAAAGATTCTCTGTTTTTAAGGACTCAAGTGATTACATTGGACCCACCTGGATAAAACAAGATAATTTCCCCACCTCAGTGTCCTTATTCTTTTTAAAATTTTGCTTTAAATTTTTGTTCTTTTTTTATTGGTTATGAATATTCATGAGATACAAAGCTGATTGTCACCCCTTGTGCCGGTGATGTGGGGGCCAGATTCATACTGGCTGTATACCCGTAACCACAAATTGCATTTGAACTCCGGGTCCCCCACCCAATTATTCCCAACCTCCCTCCCCCTCTCCTTTACCCCCACTTTTATAGCAGTTTTAGTTTTACAGAGAAATTGAATAGAAAGTACAGATAGTCCCCCTAACCTCCCACCACCCCCATACACAATTTCTCCTATTATTGACATGTTACATTAGTGTGGTACATTTGTTACAGTTATGAAGCAATACTGATCTATTATGGTTAACTTAATTTTATATTAGGGTTCCTCTTTGTATTGTATAGTTCTATGGGTTTTGCTTAATGCATACTGTTGTGTATTAACCATTATGATACTATACGGAATACTCCAAAGCTTCTATGGCAATATAACCTAACATATTCACAAGTTCTGGGGATTAGAGTGTGGACATCTTTCGGAGAGAGTGGAAAGGGCATTATTTCATGTACCACAGGATAATAGTACACATTATACACTGCAACCTATTTTTTCCTCTGTTCAACAGTAAACCTTGGGTATTTTCTGATGTTGTTAAATATTTTCTTAAAACAAGACTTATGAATGCATGAGATACATTGGTGGATGTACCATACAGCATTTAAACAATTCTATTTGGCCTACTCAAAATGATTCCAATTCTTCACATTAAAGATAATACTATAATGAACATATTTTTACATAAAAGGTCACATTGCTGATTATTTTATTAAGATGAATTCTTAAAAATGAAATTACTTGACTTGAAGACGTAAAATTATGTTTAAAAACCATGACTATATTTTGTCAAATCTCCCCTTGGCTAGAAGGTTTTACATAAAAGGTCACATTGCTGATTATTTTATTAAGATGAATTCTTAAAAATGAAATTACTTGACTTGAAGACATAAAATTATGTTTAAAAACCATGACTATATTTTGTCAAATCTCCCCTTGGCTAGAAGGTTTTTACCAGTTTCCCATCATCACTGTGAAAGAGAAAAATTTTCCCTGCACCTTCACCAGTGCTAGTATTGATATGTTAAAAATCTTTGTCTATTTTTTAGAAAAAAATGTTTTGTTTTTCTTATAATGTGCCATTTTGAATTATATAGTGAGTTCGAAAAAGATAATTTAAGACAAAATAATTTTCCATGTTCGTAGTTAATTTGTTTTCTAACAGGTAATTATTACTAATGGTTTTCTGTTGAGAGAGAGAGAGAGAGAGAGAGAGAGAGAGAAAGGATCTTGGGTAGTCTGGGCATTAGACATCTATGCTTCCAGAATGTTTTTCTTCAATCACAGTGTCAGTTCTCTGCCATTGTCTAAACAAACAAAGACAAATTTCTTCAAATTCAAATCAAATTCCCTCTTGATTAGAATATTTACAAGAGCGAGACAGAACAAATTCTACTCCATTAATGTCAACTTCGACTACGGAATTCAACTAAAGCCTATATTCAGTAATAATAGAAACTTAT